>NC_057801.1:790111665-790112243 GCF_018294505.1 Triticum aestivum
GAGGAAGAAGGAGCTGTGGGCAAACCGTTTTTTGTCTAGATCCGACGGTCTATGCGACTGGCATCTGACCCGCACGCAACCAACTGAACTTTGCGCCGGTCAGCCTACACCTATCAAAGTTGGCCTCTAGGTCGTGCGAGCTGCGCCAGCCCGTTAGCACGCCAACACGGCATGGTCCAGGCACAACACGTGCTATGCGGGCCGTGCTCAGCACGCAGCATGAGCCGACACGACATGACCCGTTTATCTTTTGAAACAGCCCAATAAGCTAAAAGTGGCCCAAAAAACTCTCAGTAGGCCAAACAGCACATGGGCTGGCGTGCCGGCCTGATGAGCTAACCGGCCGTGCACATGGGCTAGACGCAGCACGCGGGCCGGCTCGGCACGCGTAAACGGGCGTGCCGTGCCGGCCCGTTTGGAGCTCTGTGGCGCCTATCACCCGCCAACCAAAACCTCCGAACCCACAATAATGGCGGGCTCTCCCTCCCCATTTCCAAATCCCAAACCCTAACCCCCCTCCCCCCCTCCCCACCCCCACACCCCAAGTCCCCTCCCAATCCCACGCCCCCCAACCCCAC
>NC_057801.1:790112557-790199026 GCF_018294505.1 Triticum aestivum
GCGCCGTCGGTGCCGAAGAAGAAGCGCAAGGTGAGCCTCCCGGAGAACGAGGAGGTCGCGGCCAGGATCTTCGAGAAGCACCGCTCCATGGCGGCGCAGCAGCCGGCCGGCCTCCCGGACCACCAAGCCCGCGCGCTCGCCGCCGCCTACATCGGCGTCTGCTCCGCCAAGGAGCCCGTCCGGACCCCCGGCGACCTGGCCCGTCTCAAGTGCGCATTTCCCCATCTCTCTCGAACGCGTTTCCGTTTACGCTGTAGCGACGAGGCTAGGTTTTGGTCGATTTGGATCGTGGGGCGTTGTCGCGCTTCTGTACCGTAGTCAGACGCGGATCGGAGAGGCTTGTTGTTATGGTGTCGCATTGCCGCTCGAATACGAATGGATCGGTTTATGATTTGGGCGCGTTAGCTCTGGGATCTTAGTTTTATTTGGTTGATGTTATGTTCCTTAGGCCTTAGGTGATTTTTACTTGTGCCGATTTGATCTGAGCATGCATTCGATTCGCATAGCTGTGGAATTATAAGTGTCAGCCCCCATATGTTTATATGCTCTGCTGCATCCACTGATTGCTGCTGGTGTATGCTGAAATCGATTTAGGCCATGACCGTTTTTTATCTGGCGAAATGTATTCAATATCACGTTTAAGCCGCCATTCAACTTGGGATTTGCCTGCAAGTAGATAACCTGAGAAGTGCTATAACAGTATACCAGTATGGATTTAGTTTTGATCCATATAGAACTCTGTACCTTTGGTTTTTCTTTTCTGTGTTGAATCGGGAGGGAGGTGGAAATTGCGTACTAGATTAGAGTGTGGAATGTATCTACTACCAAATGTTACTTTCTACATTGAGTTGCATCAATTTTTCAGAAACTTTATATTTTCTGAATTTGTTTGATCATTGTTGTGCTCCTTCGGTTCTGCTATTTTTTTCAGGGGCGTTGGAGGTTGGGTTGTTGACGTCATGAAAGACTCCTTTCCAGGGTCCAGCCTTGATTCGTCTCCCCCGAGAAGTAATACACCAGGAGAAACGGGTAATAGTTTACAACTTCCAACGATTACTCGCGTGGCCTACAAATCTGCTCTTTCTTTTCTTTTCCATCATCAGGCTGACGTTTCTTCTTCCTCTTCAGTTTTCTCAACAGTCAGTTTAATGAACAGGTTTTACTAATTATATCTTAAAGGGTACTGTCCTTTTATACAGGAAAGAAAAGAAAGCGAAACAAACCCTACGTGCCACAGCTGAATTCAGCTGCCTATGCAATAGTGATCACACTCTACAGGTATGATTTTCTTGGGGGGTCTAAATTTTGTTATTCTCCTGACAGAAGTAGTAGCGACCTTAGGACAAAGGGGAAGTAGGAAAAGTTAACTAAATATGCAAGAGGAGATGCTGACAGTTGATTTGTCCCTAGGGAAATGATAAGAGGGACGGAGGTTATGAAGAAGCAAGAGCTTATTGATGCCGCTGAAGCCAGTGGTCTGTCGCGAAAGGCAATAGGGTACAGTTTCAGCGATCAGTAAATTGCATGGTTGCTTATTTTTTAGCTGATATATTAGTGCATCACTAACTATTTCTGTTGTACTATGAGCAGCCCAAACAACTACAAATCAAAACACGGGAATTCTGGTAGTGACTTCTACACTGGATGGAGTTGCATGAAAAACTTAACGGACAAGGATCTCGTTGTGAAAAAGAGTAACCCTGCAAAGTAATGTACTAGGCTCACCCCCATGTTTATCTTACCTTTCCTATCATTTACTAAATTGGATCTTTTAGAGGGATAGATCCCATATGTTTTGTAGTCACTTATTATATCGTACAAGTATTATTACTTGTTCCATCACAGGCTATTGCTCTATACTGTACTATTGCAGCGCTGCTAGGTATTAATTGTGAGCTTTTGCTTAGTCTGATATGGACTCAAACTCAAGGATTGGGGATATCAGAGCTATATAAACTATTGCACTTGTATCCCTGAACTTGACTCCTCTCATTAGAGGGTTCATAGGGTTCTCATGTTTTAAGTTTGATCGTGCTCCCACAACACTCACCAGATACAAAACCCTTTCACCTGTTTTGCTCTGAGTGCGGTGGACTGGATCCCAAAATGTGCCTAACCTCTGATATGCTTCTGCTGATTGGTATATGGGTTTTCTAGTAATTTAACTTGTATCAAGAAACATTTCTACTTGATTTTTTTTCCTTTGTTGGTCGGAGGAAGTTTGATATAGTGTGGCAGTAAGTCATATATATGCTAGCAGAGAAGCAACATCTAATAGTTTGCTATTTGATGCTTGTATGCACTATAGGTAATATAATATCCTCTAATCATTTGAGCAAATGAAGAAAATATATCTGTTAAAGATACAGCTCTCATGTGGCATATCATCAATTTTCTATTGATGGGATAGAAGCAGGCATGTATGATTCCATAGCTCCTTTGAACTTGTTGGGTCCACAATATGAACCTGAAACACGTTTATAACAATCTTGCACATGCGGCCATTTTGGGAATGTTCCAGATATATGCCAGTTTGCTACATGAACCGCGGATCCTGCTCAGTATTTTGGTCCTACATTTTATTTCCACCCCGAGTACAAGCAGCAGTTCAGTCTGTTCTGTTTACATTTCTTGTTTCTAGCTGGGACTTTATTTACTATACGCACACATTCTGTTGAGATACCAAGCATAAACTTGCGGCTTACTGTATGAGTTTGTTTTAGGTATTACCTAACAGAAAAGGGCAAAGAGACTGCTCGCATTTGTCTCGCAAATTCTGGATTAGACGATCCTGCAGGACCTTTAATAGCGCCTGGTCATCCTGAAAGTGTTATGCTCAGTGATTCAGATTCTGATGAACAAAAAGGCAGCAGTCCCCCGATAGGTATTAGTAAACTTTTCAGTTCATGCAGTGAGTTTCCAGATAACTGAACATTGTACCCCTGCAGCTCTATCATTAATTTCATTTACTCAATTGCAGGTTCTGAGAATTTTTCTGGAAGGGGTGGACTTCCAAACTCGAAAGCAGGCAATTCCAGTTCCTTTCCTACCAGTATGCTTTCTTTGCAGATAATATTATATTCCATAAACAAAATATTCTTCTCTACTGATATTTTTAGTTAATGCCCTTTCAGACAATGGCCATGCTACTAATTCTCCTCTTTCATCTCGAGGAATGTCCGGACAGCAATCATTTAGTGCAATGGTAACTTGAGTTCCCTTTGAGTACCCATTTTCTTTTTCAAATGGAACATAAAACAATACTTTCTTTTCCATCGCCAGGGTTCTGCTGAAAACTCTCTACTAGCTATGCCACCTCATCGGTATGATGAAAATTTTCTGGATACTTATGAAGTGGTGCTGATATTGGACGATCGAGATACTTTTGGGTCTGTATGATCATACCTTACTCATGAGTTATTGTATATTCTAGCTGTATGTGATCTTGTAGGAATGAAAACAAATAAGAATTAAATGCCTCCACCCCGTCCCTTCAAAAAAGCTTTTTAGGATGGTAACCAACTGAGGATCGGGAGTATGTGTACCTGTTCAGTATGTGTACCTGTTCTCGCTTGCCCACGATTTGCAGGGGCATTCCTTTCTTCATGTTTAATATTTTTTTTCTGTTAAAGTGATGAAGTCAAGGGCTGTCACGTGTTTATCTACTTACTGCTGGAATTGTGAATTTGACCACACTTTGATTCATTTCCTTGTGTTACTTAAACTATTTAACCTTCTGTTTCTGTTAACGTTTAGTGCGCTCACATGTATATAAAGTTTTAGATTCTGTATGTTGTTTAATTATCCAAATTATTTTTCAAGGAAACAAATGGATTTCTGTTGCACCCAATAATTTACCATGTTTTATTTAATCATCCATGTATGCATCAGAATTCAGTTCTCTCATGATTGCTCCTGTTTTGTGCAGGGCCCGTGCCAGAAGAAAAGTTGTTGATAACATACACACGCAGTTTGATGTACCTGTAGAGGTTAGTTGGATTGAGAGTGAATTCTTCTTTGTTTAACCCTACTCGCCTTTTTTTTCTTGTATCTAATTCACCAGTACTCTGGGTGTAATCCTTGTACATTTCTTCAGACAACCAAAATATACTGCTAAAAGTTATCACCATGCATCAACACGGCTCTAAATTAAATGCCCTGTACTGCTGGATTAATTATCCTTTTTTTGATTTTTTTGGATTAATGATATGTTTGGTCGCTGCCCTACTGTCTTGATGATTGCTGACTGCACTATTTTGGTTGTTGATTTGCGTAGATTTGACAGTGGTCGCTGCCCCACTGTCTTGATGATTGCTGACTGCACTATTTTGGTTGTTGATTTGCGTAGATTTGACAGTGGTCGCTGCCCCACTGTCTTGATGATTGCTACAGCATAAAATAATCTAACAAAGTTGATTTCGTAGATTGAACTGTTCGTATAACGTGCCAAAGAAAATGGTACTGATCCTTCTGCTCGAACCATGTCATCCAGATTAAACACTTGCCTGTTGGAGATGCTCTTTGGGTTGCTCGCCATAAAGAACTTGGCATGGAGTATGTTCTTGATTTCATTGTTGAAAGGAAAAATGTGGATGATTTACTTGGCTCAATTAAAGACAACAGATACAAAGATCAAAAACTAAGACTGAAGGTACCATCTGAACTAGCTTTGAATTTTGTCATTAATAATATGAAACTTCTATCTTAACTTTCCCAGTTCTTTATGCTTTCAATTTCTCATTGATAGTGATAAGAAATTTTGTGTCCCAAAATTATTTGTTTCTTGCGATAATCCTGATCAGTAGTTGTGGCAACATAATATATTGTTTGTAATGTTACAAATAAGTTGATCGGCATAGCCATTGTTTGGCAGCACAGTTATGGAGGCATCTCTAAACAGTTAGACAAATAACTTTCTGTTACTTGTAGCAGATATCTTGTTTATTTTAGATTTCAATTGGGTTCCAGAAATGCTGATTACGATGCGGAATGTTTCATTACAAAGTGTTGAATGTGTCTTTTGACTTGCCATGTTTTATGCCCGCATGCTATGCCCTGTGTTTTTGGTGTTGCTTGAGTCTAATCTTAGCTGAGATTTTTTCTTATTTTTGGTTATCATTAATTGAAAAGCATAGCCCATATTTGGGTATGGGCTGATCAAGGATGGTGTTATTAGAGGACATAAGCTTGAGCCTGTAGATTGTGCATATCTTCCCAAAGAAACTGTATTTTTCTTTTTATAATGAAGGCTTTGCAGGGGTTACCAAGTCACCCTAGCACCATTTGTTATTTTAGCAACAATACAATATGATACTCTATTTGTTGTATCCTTTGCAGAAATGTGGGCTAAGGAAGTTAATATATCTAGTTGAAGGGGATGTAAACACTGTAGATGGATCAGAGAGCGTTAAGACAGCGTATGTACTCTTCTCATGAAGCTTGGATGATCATGTTAACCCCTGAATGGCAGTACTTTCTTCTCTTTGTTTAACATTATTGAATATTGTCCCCAATGCTTTGAATGTCAGCCGTATGCCCTATTAACTACTGGTCCATATGCCTTCTATTTCAGCTGCTTCACTACTGAGGTTCTTGAAGGATTTGATGTCCAAAGAACCAATGGGTATGCTGATACTGAAAAGAAATACGGCCACCTCACACGTTCTATAATTGATTACTACAGAACAAACTTCTCTGCTGGTGCTGACACCTCTCGACTTTGCCTGACCTACGGTGAGTTTGTGAAAAGGTGTTCTGACCTTGAGAAGGTGACTGTGAGCGACATATTCGCCCTTCAGCTTATGCAGGTAACTGGGCGGCTACAGCCACCTTCACCAAAGTTTGGTGGGTAGTCCATTTCATGCCGTGGTTTGCTCATCAATCTTGCATGTAAATCAGGTGCCACAGGTGACTGAAGAAGGTGCTCTCGCCGTGACGAGTCTCTACCCCACTCTCCTCTCGCTTGCCAGGGCGTACAGCATGCTTGTGAGTCGTCTTCTCCTTTCAACTTATACAAAATATTCTTTTCATGCAAAGCACTTGATCATACTCGGAATTCCGACCAAATGTGAGCAATGCATGTCCATATCATCGGCTGCTCCTCGTACTATTGATGTCTCTCTTAACAGAATAATTCAACGTGTGTGTAGAACTAAAAGTTTATCCTTGTAACTTTGAAGGATGGCGATAGGCGCGCCCAGGAGGAGATGCTGAAGAACAAGAGCGACATGGTCAACACGGGGGCTAGCAAGAACATCTTCAAGCTCATCTGGGCTGAAGGATGAACTACTCCCAGCTAGTTTCAACCTTAACGGCTTAACCGGTCGGTCTTTTGGTCACCGTCGTGATGATTTCAGCAGACCACCAATCGCAGCAGGAGTGACTTTCAAGTTTGGAAGGCGAAAAAGCGGGAGGGATCCTTTTTGTGCTGTGCCTGCTGCCTTGCAAAACTGAAAGTCTCAGAGGATGTAATTAGCGCACCTCCTAAAAAACGCCTTAGCGCGTAGCCTCGCTCCCTGTTTAAATTACTACAAGTACTAGTATGCTGTAGAGTTCCAGGCAGCATGTTATGGAATCGTCGTGTTAGCGTAGTGCATTACTACTACTACTACCAGTCTCAGCCTTGTACCCTCTTAATTCCCGTTCCCTAGTTTTAATTCCCCCCAACCAAACGCGTTGGGCAGGTATGAGAATTCGGCCTGGCGACGAAGTGAGCCCATGGTTTTCGATCCATGTGCTTGCTGAAACCTGAAAGCGGTTCCTTGTCGGCCCCGTGTCCGTGGTTCAAAGCCTGTTTGGTCATGTCTGGGCTACTTTCTCTCCGTCGCCATGTTGGGCTTACTCAGAGCAGAGCATCCCTTTGTTCTCATTCATTCAGGCGGTGAATCTTACCTTTCGCGTGCAGGCGCAGGGGACATGAGAGAACCGTAAAGAAAGAAAGAATAGTAGGCCATGCCGCTTTGGCGCGTGGCGCCAAGCGGGAACAGACCGCCGCCCTCCGGTCCCGTCACGCCAACCCGGAGACAAAGGTTGGTGTTTGTTGGCGCACAAATGTGCGGTGCCCAGGCAAGAAAGAGGCTCCTGAGCAACGACAAGAAGCGGTGCGCATCATCACCCCGTTGTTTCCCTGTGGGTTTTGGCTGTGCGCTTTCTTGTCATCATCCGTCCATAGTCCAAACCGGATGGAGACAACGGGGTCGCTGGCGTGCGCTTAAATGGCGCTTTGTTGGGTTCGAAAACAGCCCCCGCCCAGGTGGGCAACGCTCGAGAAAGTCCAACAAGAGGGGCTCGTGATGGAGGCAGCAGCAGGCGGCCGTCTGCGATGCGTAAGGAACCTGGCTGGGTGACGCGGGCAACGCGACAACGAAAACGGTCGCAACCCCGCCGCTTTCCCGCTGTCTTCTTCCTCCTTTTCCAAGTTCCTACTCTGTGTCCGTGCTCTCGACTTTAATCTGGTTGTTTGTTTCTTTCTGGCGGGGATGGAACCTTGTTTTCAATTATTCGCTCGTCGCTTCCGCGCCGGGACAAACTCGAGTGGGGAGGGCAGCGATAAGCTCGAATTTATTGGGGTTTGGACGCTTTTGCAGCTGCTTGTGGTGCCCTCTCCGTGTACGTGTTGCAAGCTGCCAAAACGAAATCAATTCGTCGTTGGCCGTACACACGAGCACCTTATTTATCTAGCTGCTCCTCGCAGCATCGCAAATGGCTGAGGGCATACAACCGAATCTCTCAAACCCGCCTCACACGTCCGACGGATCGCCCGGTCACGATTCTTTGACCCAGATGAGCCCCTCAAACGACCGGGCTGACCGGCACCCTCATATCCAGCCCAAATATGGCCCGCCCGCCACATCGCACCCGACAACCCAACCCCACTTCAAATTGCACTAAATTTCCTCCCCCGAGCTGTCGGATCAATTTGCTATATCCTCTCTTCTTCCTCCTCCGCGCCGTCAGGCTCGCAGCTCCGCCGCCGCAGCCGTTGCCAGGCTCTTTGCCGCCAGCTCTGGAAGAGAGCTCCCGTCCTTGCTGGGCGGGGGACGTTGTCGCCGGCCTGGACGCCACCGTGGTACATCCGGCAACTCTTTGGCTCTGCCTTGCGCTTGATGTGTTCGACACATTGAACGACCGAAATTATTGTGATTTTGTTAGGTTAATGATGGATTCCGATGCTTCGTCGGACGAGGAGTATGGACCGACGGAGCTTGACCAAACGATTCAAGATGAGTTCTTCGATTCGTTGGATTTAGATGAAGAAGTGGACATGATCATTGTCGGTGTCAAAACCGGCAGACCTCGGGGTAGGGGGTTCCGAGCTGCGGATCTGGGATCGATGGGGAACAAGGGACGACGAACACAATGTTTACCCAAGTTCGGGCCCTCTCGAAGAGGTAATACCCTACGTCATGCTTGATTATATTGAATGTATGATGTGGTTTACAGAGTTGATCTACCTCGAGATCTATATGAGCTAAACCCTAAGGCGATGAGGTGATGAATGTAGCTCTTGCCCTAAAGACTAAAAACCCTCGGTTTATATAGACACTGGTAGGGTTAGGGTTACCGAAGATCGATTACAATAAGGAATTAAAGAGATCCTGTGCCTTCTTGGCATGGAGGGCACACCACTGCTTCATAAATCTCCTATCATTATATGGCTCCACCAGTCCGGCCCATGTACAATGGGCCGTCGCCCCGAGGACCCCTTATTCCATGACTCCCTCAGTAGCCCCCGAACTTGCCTCCAACGCCAGGGATTGTCCTCTGGAATCTTCACACTGTCGGCTTGCGAGACGAGTTCTTTTACTCCTTCATTCTGTTTGAAAACATATCAATTTCACCGAATACTATCCGGAACCCGCTCTAATATACTCGGGTCCGGACAGTTTCAAGGTTCTGGGATTCGAAGACATCTTCGAGATTGAGGTGGGACCATCAGAATTTAATGCCGTTCCTCGGGGCAAGGGCTTCGCACACCTTTGTAGACGGCGTGCGGACCAACGCCGTCCTTCCACGCACCCGTCCTTTTGGCTTCACGATAAGACGCTTATTTATAGATCCAAAGGTGCTGAGAACAGTTATCTTCCCCCCTTCGCTAAAAATGACATCAAAGAAATTCTCCGATGCCATGGCCGACCTCCCAGGTTCATCCTCACGCCCTCATGGCCTGCTCCTAGGCGATTGGTCAAACTGTCCAGTCTCGCGCATCCAGCTGAGTCGCTTGCAGACGCAGTGCTTCCTCCCACCGGCCGATCTGGTCCCAGTCCGCGCTGGTCTCATCTCCGTTGATTGCTGCGCCCTTGCCGAGAACTCTCCCGCCCCAAGTAAGGAGGAAAGGGTATGTCTCGTGCCCTTCCGTCTAAGAGGTTTGGGTTTTCCTATTCATCCCTCTCTACGGGGTCTGCTAGAGTTCTATGGGATCTGTCGGTGTCAAAACCGGCGGATCTCAGGTAGGGGGTCCCGAACTGTGCGTCTAGGCGGATGGTAACAGGAGACAAGGGACACGATGTTTTTACCCAGGTTCGGGCCCTCTCGATGGAGGTAAAACCCTACTCCTGCTTGATTAATATTGATGATATGGGTAGTACAAGAGTAGATCTACCACGAGATCAGAGAGACTAAACCCTAGAAGCTAGCCTATGGTATGATTGTTGTTCGTCCTATGAACTAAAACCCTCCGGTTTATATAGACACCAGAGAGGGCTAGGGTTACACAGAGTCGGTTACAATGGGAGGAGATCTACATATCCGTATCGCCAAGCTTGCCTTCCACGCCAAGGAATGTCCCATCCGGACACGGGACAAAGTCTTCAATCTTGTATCTTCATAGTCCAGGAGTCCGGCCAAAGGTTATAGTCCAGTCATCCGGACACCCCCTAATCCGGGACTCCCTCAGTAGCCCCTGAACCAGGCTTCAATAACGACGAGTTCGGCACGCCAATTGTCTTTGGCATTGCAAGGCGGGTTCCTCCTTCGAATACTTCATAGAAGATTTTGAACACAAGGATAGTGTCCGGCTCTGCAAAATAAGTTCCACATACCACCGTAGAAAGAATAATGTTTGTATAAATCTAATCTGCTGACGTATTTCGCAGCGTGACATCATGCCACAGCCAAGCCTTTATTCAGATCGTTTTACTGTCCCACCTCAGCGCGTTTAGCGAGGCGGTTTCCTTGGCACGTCTTGTCAAAGCAGAGATCGTGTCCCTTTATTCCGGGATTCTCATCAATACGGGCGTGGGTAACCCAATCGTTCCTGTTGGTATGTCTCCTCAATTGAAGGCGAGTCCCGAACGGTCACGGGGAGGGCTCTTGGTATTCAACCTCTTTATAAAGAGACCAAGGCTCGACTCCTTTCTTTCAATCTCAATCAAATCCGCCTCTTACCTTGAGTTCCAACACCCAAAGCTTCAGATTCAGGCGCTTCGGACTTCCGACGATGTCCGGCTCCGATCTTCAAGGCTGGTGGATGCCTTCCTCCATTACGGAAGAAGACGTGTTAAAGTTAAGAGACGCCAGGTATCTAACCGGCGAAATCTTGCATAGGCTGCCTGCTCAAGGGCAGGTCATTCCCACTCCCAAGCCCGGTGAGAGTGTGGTGTTCGCGTCTCACTTCCTTCGGGGGCTAAGCTTCCTGATTGACCCCTTCGTGAGGGGGCTCATGTTTTATTACGGGCTGGAATTTCACGACTTAGCTCCGGAGTCCATCCTCGATATTTCATCGTTCATTGTCGTGTGCGAGGCCTTCCTCCATATTACTCCTCACTTCGGATTGTGGCTCAAAACCTTCAAAGTAGAGCCGAAGATGATCGAGGGCCAGCACGCGGAGTGCGGAGGTGCTGCTATAAGCAAGATTGCCGACGCTCCATGGCCCAAGGGCTCTTTTCAAGAGGAGTTCGGCTTGTGGCAACAAGAGTGGTTTTATATCACAGCTCCCAGGGGCACCAAATGGGTGGCGCCACCTGCCTTTCGCTCGGGTCCCCCAGCACAGCTAGCATCATGGGTCAATAAAGGGCTTAACTGGGGTCCGTCCAAGGACGTGCCCTTGTTGCAGGGCCGCGTTCGAGATCTCCTAGAAAGAGATATCAATCTGGTTGTAGTGACGCAGGTTATGTTGATTCACCGCGTCCTGCCCTGCAAACGCCACCCCCTCCGTTTGTGGGAGTTTGATCCGGACCACGAGCCCTCCAACATTTTGCGGGCGCGACGCCCATGGAGATGTACAAACTGTTCTTTGGATCACAAGCAATGTGTCCGAACTCGTCCGAGGACGCAGGTCTGAGCTGCAATCGCCCGGATACTCAAGTAAGTAGCCCTGTACCCGGACATGCTATCCGTATATTTATCATAAAATTGCCCTTAAAAGAGCTGTCCCTTAAACAGGAGTGGATAGCGAAAGCAAAGCTAATCAGGTGTCCGGCCCCCCTCCCTGAGACTACGCCGGATCCCGTGTTAACCAGGATGCTGGAGGTTGCGCCTTTGGAAGAAGGCGAAGAGGGGAACAAGGAAGCTACCGCCTCCCCGAATGAGGCTGTCAGGAAAGGAGGAATTGAGAATTCCTCTAACCAGGGGAAAAAGAGGACCGCCTCTGAAGACCCGGAGGCCATGGCCTCAAAGCGGGGGAAGAAATCTTCGTCAGAGGGTCCGGCATTGGGAGGTGCCTCGATCGCATTGCATCCCCAAGGGGATCATCTCTCTACCGAGCCGTAAGTAAAGAGGGGGGTTTTAAAATGAGAGATATCCCCGTTCTATTTCTGAGGAAGATAACCAAAATTTTACCTTGTAGTTTGGATCTCCGCCCTTCTCAGCAGAGCTCATCTTCAGGGGATCTTTGTCCGGAGATGATGGAGAGCAGAACGCATCCCCCTGCCGTACCGCCTTGCAAGGCAGGCGACCCTGAGGTGTCGTCACGGAGGGTTTCTACAAATCCGGCAGGGCCGGAAGGCAGTTGTATGGCCCCCCAAGGCCCTCCGTGTCCGGCCTTCGAAGAAGGCCATCGGACGAGTCCGACACCATCTGGTCTGCGTTCGGAGGAGCTGAAGGATCTGCTCGGGCGAGCGTTAATCTCAGAAGAACACCGTGCATTGATGGATACGGTGATTAGAAGGATTTCATCCGCGGAGAGCGGGTTGTACGAGGACGTCAGGAGTTTACTGACAGGTTTTGAGGTACGTGAAATGATATACCTTTTGACAGATCCGCATATATAAGATGTGCCCTGTATAGATAGTAGCCCTTGAGACTCGGTGCGTTGTCAAAAAGGACGACGCGCCGAGGATCATAATCCCAGGTATAATATTGCGCCTTTCCTATGTAGGTGGCGAAATGTCCGGTGGCTGGCCGGACTGATGAATTTGCCGAGCTAAAGCGGCAACTTGACATGGCAGATGCCGACATCGTGCTTGTCAACAAGCAGCTTGACGAGGCACAAGGTATATAATTTCTCCGAAGACACCTGGTAAGAGGAGCTTGATGCCCGTACCTCACAACATATGTGCTTGATGCAGATGGTGCCGCTGCCATGGAGAACCTTCGGGCGGAACTTGCCCGAGCCAAGGAGCAGGCCAGGAAAAGCGATGCGGCTGCCTTAAAGGTGGCTGAAGAGCTGAAAGCCGAACAGGCTGCTCACTGCCAAAGCAAGAAGGAAATGGCCGAGATGGCTGAAAAGTTGAAGAATGCTGCCGACCGCTGCAAGCTTCTTGAAAAAGAAGATCGGGTGGCACAGAAGGACCTAGAGAAGGTCACTACCGAGGCCAAGGATACTCGCTCTGCGATGAGAGCTATGAAGGAGGAGCTACGTCAGGCCGAAGATATCACGGCTGGAAAGCCCTATATGCTGCAGATGAAGTTCGGGGATCGTAAATATGCTCCGTTGGACCGGAAGTGGAGTGCGGTAAACACTTACCTGGACTTGGCGGCGAGTGCCGCGGACGCGGCCGAACACTTCCGTGATCAAAATGACCACGAAGTGGAGAAGCTTTTTTGGTCGCAGTTCCACAATCCAGAGCGCCCACTTTCAGTATTCGATCATTTGGCCGCATGGGCGGAGCTGAATAGGTTATCCAGACTCGCCATGAATCATGTTGTGAGTCATCTGTGGCTGAAAAGGCCCGAGCCGAAGAGTTATTTTAGCTTGGTTTAGCAGTTCCTCAGTGTGGTGCCACATATTAATGCAATGAAGAGGTCGGCGTGCATAGAGGATGCACAGATGGCTCTTGCCGGTGTCAAGACATACTAGGCGGATATGAAGGCCAGTGCTGTTGCATCCCAAGATTCGGACGAAAGCCGAGTACCTGCCGAGCACTATTTTCAGGAAGTTCTGCAGGGCGCTCGTTTAATAGAGATGCAGTGCTCAAAGGATGTTATGTTCGAATAACATGTATCATTGTAAAACAATGTTTTGATGGAATATAAAAGCTTTTTATACTTGTGCTTTCAAGAATTAGAATACCTCCTCTGCGGCCGTTAATGTATATGTGTATATAACCTGAAAGATGGCAGTCTTCGGCTTCAGCCCCCACGCATATAATGCGGGGGTGTTTGCAGAAGGCGCATTTTCACACTTGATCCAACGTCTTGGTCCTATAAAGGAGGTGATAGCGCAGCGAACTAGGCAACCGGACTATAATGCTTTATCACTTTCACTTAGCCATAGGAGTTTGACAGTGGGGCTACTATATAGCCCCTAGGGGCACCGCGCTCACCTGAATTCGGGGCGCGTGTGTGCCTGACAGTGAAACGACCCTTCATTAATGCGGAGGAATCCTAAAGATTCTGGTGGGTCATCGAGTGGTTGACCAGTCTCACGCTACATCATGACAGTCAGTTTTCGGCTTTCTCTACTGAGGTGCTCGCCTGGCCAAACCGGGGCACAATCGCAGTAGTTCTCCTGGTGCCGCCTTAGCCGATAGAGCGGAACGTAAGGCAGCAAAACACAGGAGCCGGGCAAACCCAACATTTGACCAAAGACATGATTCAGAGCTGATGCATATAAGGCCAAACTCGAGACGCCGAACACTCCCTAAGGTATTCGGTGTTTATGAAGACGGGCTGAACAACGCCGTTGGTAAGAAGCCCCTGGTGTCCAGGTACGCACAAAATTCTGACGTGGCCACATGCCAAGACGCCAGCCTCCTCCTCGGTTATGGAAAGAAACCAGGGGATGTTATCAACAAGAGACAGTAAAAAAGGTTTACGCAGGGTCTTAATCTGAAAAGAATCCTTGGAACGGGTCCCTACTACACGTCTGCGCCTGTGTCTCCGTTGTGCCGTATCCTGGACGGGTGTAGCACGGTGCTCATTTGTAAAAGAGAGGAACTTAGTTGAAAACAATCATGTGAAAAGCTATGTTATATTAAATAAACAAAGTATAGTTCGGGAAATGGGTAGAATTGAGCTTTATTGTCTCTTGTTGTATACGCGCGGAGCCCCTTGTACGGGGGTATGCGGCTATTAAGCCCCTGTATGTTTACGCCGGACTCGTCTAACCATGTCCGGGGTCTGAACGACCTGTTTAGGTGCTTTGGTTAGTGAAGCCGGTTTAGTGTGTGGCTGTCAAGGCAGCCGCACAGTATTCCGCGCTCGAGGAACACTCGATATTTCCCTTTAATGAGATGATGCCTCGCGGACCGGGCATTTTAAGCGTAAGGGATGCATAATGCGGTATTGCGTTAAAGCAGGCGAAAGCTTCGCGTCCCAGTAGTGCTTGATAGCCACTTGTAAATGGGGCGATGTGAAAGGTTAGCTTTTCGCGGCGGAAGTTGTCGGGGAAGCCAAACATAACTTCCAGCAGGAGAGAACCCATACAATGGGTATCTGGGCCTGGCATTACCCCTTGAAAGGAAGTGTTGCCATGGCGAATTTTTGTTGGGTTTATCCCCATTTTGCGGACTGTGTCCTGGTATAGCAGGTTTAGATCACTGCCGCCGTCCATTAGGACTTGTGTAAAGTGGAGTCCGTCAATTATCGGATCTAATACCAAGGCAGTCCAGCCTGCATTGCGGATACTTCTAGAGTAATCCTGATGGTCGAAGGTGATTGGTTGTAACAACCAGTGGCGGGACTCTTCTGGGACAGGCCGTATAGCGCGTATCTCTATAGGCGCCACTCTGTTCTTCTCTTTTGTCCCGTGAAGTGAGTTTACTGTTTTGACTTCTTGTGGGAACTTCTTTTGTTCTCCGGTGCTCTGCTTGTGGGGTTCGTCATCGTCCTAGCTTGGTATGTCGAGCCCCTTGTGTTCGGCGTTAAGTTTGCCGGATTGCTTGAAGACCCAACAATCTCTGTGGGTATGGTTTGCAGGCTTCCTGGAAGTACTATGGATTTGGCATGTTTTGTCCAAGATGTTGTTTAGGTTAGATAGCTTGTCCCTACTATCCTTGAGGGGCAGCTTTTTCTGATTCTGCCGAGAGCTTTTGAATCCGGCGTTGACTGCCGTGCTCTTCAGGCTGTTTCCCTTGGTTCAGCGCTGGTCCTTGCTACGTCGTGGTTTCCCGTTTCCGTCCCTGACTTCGGATGTACTTGGGTCGCTGGAGTTGCTTCTTGCCAACTAGCTATCCTCTCCTGCACAAAAGCGGGTCATGAGGCTTGTTAATGCGGCCATTGTTCTTGGCTTTTCTTGGCCGAGGTGTCTGGCGAGCCATTCGCCTCGAACACTGTGTTTGAAAGCTGCTAAGGCTTCGGCGTCCGGACAATTGACTATCTGGTTCTTTTTAGTAAGAAATCTGTTCCAGAGTTTCTGGGCTGACTCTTCAGGTTGTTGAGTTATATGACTTAGATCGTCTCCAGCCGGAGGTCGGACATAGGTCCCTTGTAAATTTGCCTGAAAAGCATCCTCGAGCTCTTCCCAACTTCCGATGGTGTTTTCGGGAAGGCTTTTAAGCCAGTGCCGGGCTGGCCCTTTGAGCTTGAGGGGTAAGTATTTTACGGCGTGGAGGTCATCTCCTCTAGCCATGTGTATGTGGAGGATATAGTCCTCAATCCAGACTCCAGGGTCTGTTGTTCCGTCGTATGCCTCTATGCTTACGGGTTTGAATCCCGCTAGAAATTCATGGTCCAGCACCTCATCGGTGAAACAGAGGGGGTGTGCGGCACCTCTATATTTGGGTGTGCCGTGATGTTCGGATACTTGTTGTGTTGCATTGCTTACTAGAGCTTGCTTTCTTGGCCCATAGATAGATCTGGCTGGGCCATCTTTTTGATGTGAATCCTTGTGCGGATCGCATGCCGACTTGAGTGCGGCGCCCCTTGCCGCTCTATGTTGGCCATGGGGTTGCTTATCCGACCGGGTGTCTTCTTTATTTTTTGATTGTGGGGGCTCTAAGGCCTCCTCATCAAATTCCGGCAGTAATTTCCGCTTCGGATAGCTCTTTGTGTGGCGACTGTCGCCGTACTTGTCTGCGGTGTTGAGTACTTTGCCCCATCTAATTCTGAGTGCATCTTCCGCTGTTTTGAGCTTCCGCTTCTACCTTTTCAGGCTACGCGCAGTGGCGACGAGCCTTTTGTGGAGGTTCTTCTTCTCCAGCAACTTGTCCGGCGTGAGGTCGTTCGGACTATTATCTTCACCGGGGATGGGTTGTTCGGTTTGTTTACCCAAATTTCCCTGTTCGGACAGTTGCTCGATGGCATGTTCGTCGTCCGCCAGTTCGCCCTACTCTGCGGCTGGGTCTCTGTCGTGGTGGGGTTTGGCGCGTCTCTTACGCCGCCGCTTTGATTGCTTTTCGAGGGAACGATCCCTCGTTGCGTCCCTTTGTTCCTCGTCGTCGTTTCTTTTAGGTGTGTCCACCATGTATACATCGTGAGATGAGGTGGTTGTCCAGTGCCCTATAGGCGCTGATTCCTGTTCGTCTCCTGCATCGTCATCCATACCGTCGATGTCTTCGGAGTCGAAATCGAGCATGTCGGTTAAATCATCGATAGTGGCTATGAAGTGGGCAGTGGGTGGGCTTTGAATTTCTTCATCGTCCGCATCCCAACCTTGCTGACCATAGTCCGGCCAGGGCTCTCCTGATAAAGAGAGAGACTTTAGTGAATTCAGAATGTCGCCAAAGGGCAAGTGCTGAAAGATGTCCGCGGCGGCGAACTCCATGAGCGGCGCCCAATCGGGTTTGATCGGTAGGGGCGCAGGAAGTTCGGAGTTCGGAGAAGAGTCTGGCACCTTGGAGTCGTGAGCTTCGCAAAGGACAAGACTGGTGTTCGGCTCGATCACCGTAGAGATTGCAGCCCCCGAGGCGGTGTCCAGCCATCCGTCCTTGATTGGCGCAGTCGGCTCCGAACTAAGGGTTGGAGCGGACATTGGGGCGGCCTCCTGGGCACTGTTAGGCGGCAGAGCTAGATCATGCCCATCGTGACAGTGCGACGTGCTCGGCTGTGGCTCGAACCCGTCGAAGATCAAGTCTCCGCAGATGTCAGCCGTGTAGTTTGAACTTCCAAATCTGACCTGATGGCCAGGGGCGTAGCTTTCGATCTGCTCCAGATGGCCAAGCGAATTGGCCCGCAGTGCAAAGCCGCTGAATACGAAGATCTGTCCGGGGAGGAAAGTCTCACCCTGGACCGCATCGTTGTTGATGATCGGAGGAGCCATCGGGCCTAAAGATGACGACATAGAGGAACTCTCAATGAAAGCACCAATGTCGGTGTCAAAACCGGCGGATCTCGGGTAGGGAGTCCCGAACTGTGCGTCTAGGTGGATGGTAATAGGAGACAAGGGACACGATGTTTTTACCCAGGTTCGGGCCCTCTCGATGGAGGTAAAACCCTACTCCTGCTTGATTAATATTGATGATATGGGTAGTACAAGAGTAGATCTACCACGAGATCAAAGAAGCTAAACCCTAGAAGCTAGCCTATGGTATGATTGTTGTTCGTCCTACGGACTAAAACCCTCCGGTTTATATAGACACCGAAGAGGGCTAGGGTTACATAGAGTCGGTTACAATGGGAGGAGATCTACATATCCGTATCGCCAAGCTTGCCTTCCACGCCAAGGAATGTCCCATCCGGACACGGGACAAAGTCTTCAATCTTGTATCTTCATAGTCCAGGAGTCCGGCCAAAGGTTATAGTCCGGTTATCCGGACACCCCCTAATCCGGGACTCCCTCAGGATCCAGCTCCACAATCTCACCCCGGGGTCCATATTCACATTTCTAGCTTCGTAGCTTTGTGCGAGATATTCCTGAGTTGCGAGCCCCACTTTGACTTGTGGAGGAAGTATTTCTGTCTTGTTCCTCACCTCTGGGAGGGATCTATATTTGAGGTAGGCGGCGCCGAAGTATGGCGAATAGTCAGGACAAGGTACCCAACCGGGACCCCACAGAAAGATCCCGAAGGATGGACTTCAGAGTGGTTTTATACTGAAGACGTTCCCCTCCCTGATCCAATTCGGCAAGGGTTACCCTAATATTAGCTGACCTGCCTATAAAGCGGTACAACTGGCGGCCCAGAGGTCTTTCCCAACAGGACAACGAAGAAGTGTGTGCAATGTCGGCCAAGATCAGGCTGTTAACTAGCAGCAAGCTGACCGTGGTCGAAGTTATGGCCATCGTCATTACCCGGTGCGTGCAACCCCTCCAACAGTGGGTTCACCCTTTATGGTGCTATAACGAGACCAATGATGTGACACGTTGCCAACGGCAAGGTCCAGACAAAGGCTGCCCTGGCTAAAATACTGGCCGATCTCTTTAAGGGAGAAGAAGTAGAGTTCGCTCGCATGAGTATTCAGGAAGGCTGCTCCGAATACAATCCGACGGACTGGGTATGCCATAATCCATTATTTTGAGCCCACAGTTCATGCCGTATTCTTACTGGTCGCCACTTGAATAGGGATGGAGGCATCAGATTGCGTCCATCAGTTGTCTTCCTCCTCAACCAAAGAATCACTCTCGTGATGGCGATCTAGGGTATCATGACGACCCAGAGACGTCAATCAAATTTGAAGATGGGGTATTCTATCAGGAGGGCCTTGACGGCGTCAAGGTGGCCATAACAACCGGGGCTCTTCCCTCTTCCTCAGTAAGTGAAAAGAAGGCCCTCTCCCAAACAGGGCGCTCGTCTCGCACTACCCCCACGTGCTAACTTCTGCTCCCAAGGGTCGCCGGACTACGCGTAAGAATTCCTCGGCAGGAGCACAGACCGTGCCAGCTCCAGCCCTTGCTGGGAGATCAAAGCGGAAAGCCTCCACCGAAGTGGAGGCACCTGCCTCCTCAGCCTAGAGGTAACATATTTTGCAATTGCCGTGAGGGTCGCCATTGGCACTTTTTTTATTGAAGCTTGCTCAATTTTGCAGAAGGCGCATGCCTCTACACCAGTCCGAAGATCACACAGATGCGCCGAACCGCAACTCTGGTCCCAAGTCTTCGGCTCAAGCCAGAGCCTCCTCCGAACACGCGGCAGCTGGCATACCCCCGGCGGACTCCGATGATTTTTCGGTCACTAATTCCGAAGTCGAGAGCGTAATGAACCATCGCCGCCGGAGGGAGACTTTATGTCATTCTTCCTTTGCCAACAAGAATTCAGTGCTTTTAATTCGGACGCGTACCTTGGAGCGGCCCAAACAGGTCTTGACGGGATTGCCAGTCTTTTTGCTACCAGGGTGCATGTATATAGCTTGAAAGCATATCATGTTCCCGAACCAACCAGCCCCCAGCCTTAATTTGGGCGCGACAACCAAGTTAAGGGTGGCTAATGATTTTATTTTCGTAGGCCGCAAGAGAGCAGAAAAAAAGCTGTCTGAGGACCTTGAAGTTAGACGGACACAGTTGGTCGAAACCAAGGCCGAACTAGATGCGGCTCGAAAAGCCAGCAGCGAATTGTCCGGTAAGTAGAAAGACTTGTTGCACAGGTATACGTTGTATTTTATGCATTAACACCATATTCTCCATATTGCCGCGGGAATTGTAAGCGAGCTGCGAAGGGAGCTAGAGGCTGGCGAACGGGTGCTGACGCGAAGTCAGGAGGAGAAAAATCAGCTCAAGGAAGAGAAACAACGAAAAGCCGAGGAAATTGAAAGCTTAAGAACCCAGCTGGCGCAAGCCTTGGATGAGAACTAGAAGCTAAAAGGTGGCATATTTGGTAAGTATTGCCTTGTCTGGTACGGTAGTCCAGTGAATTCGCGTTGTAATGACAATATGCAACACCTGCTTGATAGGTCTCCTGACTCAGCGGCCCGAGGAAGAAGCCAACACCTATGACGGGAACCTAAAGGAGCTGTCGAAGACCTATTAAAGGGCCCGGAAAGCCATGAAGAGCGTGGTGAAGGCATTATGGCTGTCAGATGCGCCACCAGAGAGTATTGCTGAACTAGCCAGTCTCTTTAAAGGGCCTCGACGAAGGTTCGAATTATGGAAGATCTCGGCCTGTAGAGAAGGAGCACGCGAGGTGTGGGCTATGGTAAAGACCCGTTTCACCAAGCTAGATCCGGTGCATATGGCCCGGGTTGGTCCAGTGGGTCCTGACGGCCAAGAGATACCACCGAGCTTGGTGTATGATGAGGTGATGCCAGCCACTCGCTATTATCAAAAGGGTTGTGCTTTAGAACAATTGATAGACAATGTCGAGAATGAGTAATCTTGTCAATTCTATGTATCTATGTATTTTACGTTGACTGTGCTCAATCCACGTTCTTATTTCTATTTTTGAAAGAATGTTGTCTTGACTGGCCATCGGCTTCTGCCTCACCGATTAGAGATCGGGGAGTGTTCTGTACAGTGTGCCATAGGAAACAAGGCAACAATTTGGGAACCAGGAAATCCGGCTCTCTGGTTTAAACAGACGAAACATATGCGGAGAGCGATGTTATATTACTGTTTAATGTAAGAAATATCTTCCGATGAAAATAGTTCCTCCAAGAGTTCCTTTCATCGGGTAAAATTATAGTCCGGACATGTAGGGTCAACACACACCAATGGCTTTTTTTTAAATAAAAACCCTAGTAGTACGCTCGAGGCTATATTCACTTCCCTTAGGCCGACTTGTTGTTTTCTGTAAGAATGCTAGCTTTCGGCTTCACCTGTCTGAGGTATGATCCCGGGTGACCCGATCGTAACAATCATAGAGGTGCTCCCTTTACGCCTTAGCCGAACAATCGGGAATGTAGGGGTACGCACAGGAGCCAGGCAACCCAGCTTGGCAAAGATCTTAAGGAAAACAAGTGCATATGTTGGCTTTAACATATGCGAGAAGGATGCAATTAGTACGAATGCGATTTATACATTTATACGGCTCTTCCGAGGGAGCCCAGGCAAAGCTGGGTGTTACACTCAATGATTATATAATGTGAGCTTGGTATGGTTCGGTTTAGCCGGACTAGTACCATGTCGAAGAGAAAAAAAAAGGAAAATGAAAGAAGGGAAAGGTGGATATGTATGTCAAACTCAGGCGTAAAAATGTGCAGCCTTGCTGCGTTCCACGGGTTAGGTTCAAGGACGTCGTCGGATGGGCGGCAAAGACGATATGCTCCTCCTATGAGTACTTCATCGATGATGTATGCCCCCTCCCATTTAGGCGACAATTTGTTCTTCTGTTTCTCGGGGAGTTAGAGGATGAGATCTCCCACATAATATGTCTTCGCCCGGACTTCACGATTGTGGTAGCGCCGCGCTTACTGATGATAGAACGCGAACCGAGCTCGAGCTATGTCCCATTCTTCTTCTAGAGTGTCCAGATCATCCTGCCGATCAAGCTTGGCTTCCTTTTCTTCGTACATGCGCACTCTAGGCACGTCATGGATAAGGTCACATGAGAGAACTGCTTCCGCATCGTATACCATAAAAATGGTGTGAATCCGGTTGACCGATTAGGGTAGTACACAACCCCCATAGCACGGAATTGAGTTCCTTGACCCAATGGCAGTCTGATTGTTCAAGGGATCGAACTAGACGAGGCTTAATGCCGCTCATAATGAGTCTGTTGGCTCGCTTGACCTGTCCGTTGGTCTGTGGGTGGTACACCGAGGCGTAATCGAGCTTATTGCCTGATAACCCACAAGTATAGGGGATCAGTTGTAGCCTCTTCCGATAAGTAAGAGTGTTGAACCCAGCGAGGAGCTAAAGGTAGAACAAATATTCCCTCAAGTTCTGTCGACCACCGATACAACTCTACACACGCTTAACGTTTGCTTTACCTAGAACAAGTATGAAACTAGAAGTACTTTGTAGGTGTTGTTGGATAGGTTAGCAAGATAATAAAGAGCGCGTAAATAGAAACTAGGGGGTGTTAGGTAAAGGCACAACTAAGTTAGTTTTAGTAGAGAGATTTTTGTTACGAGAAAGTTATTTGTCCCTAGGCAATCGATAACTAGACTGGTAATCACTATTGCAATTTTATTTGAGGGAGAGGCATAAGCTAACATACTTTCTCTTTTTGGATCATATGCACTTATGATTGGAACTCTAGCAAGCATCCACAACTACTAAATATCATTAAGGTAAAACCCAACCATAGCATTAAAGTATCAAGTCCTCTTTATGCCCATACGCAAACAACCTACTTACTCGGGTCTACGCTTCTGTCACTCACGCTACCCACCATAAGAAAATCATGAACATATTGCAAACCCTACAACAGGGATCCCTCACGCTTGCGCAACACGGAGAGCACCATAGGACATCACCAATATAAAACTGTTGGAAATATGCCCTAGAGGCAATAATAAAATCGTTATTATTATATTTCTTTGTTCATGATAATTGTCTGTTATTCATGCTATAATTGTATTATCCAGAAATCGTAATTCACGTGTGAATACATAGACCACAACATGTCCCTAGTAAGCCTCTAGTTGACTAGCTCATTGATCAACAGATAGTCATGGTTTCCTGACTATGGACATTGGATGTCATTGATAACGGGATCACATCATTAGGAGAATGATGTGATGGACAAGACCCAATCCTAAGCATAGCTCAAAGATCGTGTAGTTCGTTTAGCTAGAGCTTTTCCAAATGTCAAGTATGATTTCCTTAGACCATGAGATTGTGCAACTCCCGAATACCGTAGGAGTGCTTTGGGTGTGCCAAACGTCACAACGTAACTAGGTGACTATAAAGGTACACTACGGGTATCTCCGAAAGTGTCTGTTGGGTTGGCACGAACGAAGACTGGGAGTTGTCACTCCGTATGATGGAGAGGTATCTCTGGGCCCACTTGGTAATGCATCATCATAATGAGCTCAATGTGACCAAGTGTCTGGTCATGGGATCATGCATTACGGTACGAGTAAAGTGACTTGCCGGTAACGAGATTAAACGAGGTATTGGGATACCGATGATCGAGTCTCGGGCATGTAACGTATCGATTGACAAAGGGAATAGTATATGGGTTTGTTCGAATCCTCGACATCGTGGTTCATCCGATGAGATCATCGAGGAGCATGTGGGAGCCAACATGGGTATCCAGATCCCGCTGTTGGTTATTGACCGGTGAGGTGTCTCGGTCATGTCTGCATGTCTCCCGAACCCGTAGGGTCTACACACTTAAGGTTCAGTGACACTAGGGTTGTAGAGATATGAGTATGCAGCAAACCAAAAGTTGTTTGGAGTCCCGGATGAGATCCCGGACGTCAAGAGGAGTTCCGGAATGGTCTGGAGGTAAAGAATTATATATAGGAAGTCGAGTTTTGGCCATCGGGAAAGTTTCATGGGTCACCGGTATTATACCGGGACCACCGGAAGGGTCCCGGGGGTCCACCGGGTGGGGCCACCTATCCCGGAGGGCCCCATGGGCTGAAGTGGGAGGGGAACCAGCCCCTGGTGGGCTGGTGTCCCCCCCTTGGGCCTAGGGTTGGAAACCCTAGGGGTGGGGGGCGCCTCCACTTTCCTTGGGGGGCAAGGCACCCCCTTGGCCGCCGCCCCCCTTGGAGATTCAATCTCCTAGGGCCGGCGCCCCCCTAGGGGCCCTATATAAAGAAGGGGGAGGGAGGGCAGCCGCACCCTGGCACTTGGCGCCTCCCTTCCCCCTTGCTACACCTCTCCCTCTCGCAGACGCTTGGCGAAGCCCTGCCGGGATCCCTGCTGCATCCACCACCACACCGTCGTGCTGCTGGATCTTCATCAACCTCTCCTTCCCCCTTGCTGGATGAAGAAGGAGGAGACGTCTCCCTGACCGTACGTGTGTTGAACACGGAGGTGCCGTCCGTTCGGCGCTAGGATCTCTGGTGATTTGGATCACGGCGAGTACGACTCCCTCAACCCCGTTCTCTTGAACGCTTCCGCTCAATCTACAAGGGTATGTAGATGCACTCCTCTCTCTCGTTGCTAGATGAACTCATAGATTGATCTTGGTGAAACCATAGGAATTTTTTTATTTTCTGCAACGTTCCTCAACAGTGGCATCATGAGCTAGGTCCATGCGTAGTTCTCTTTGCACGAGTAGAACACAATTTTGTTGTGGGCGTAGATGTTGTCAACTTTCTTGCCACTACTAGTCTTATTTTGCTTCAGTGGTATTGTGGGATGAAGCGGCCCGGACTGACCTTACACGTACGCTTACGCGAGACAGGTTCCACCGACTGACATGCACTAGTTGCATAAGGTGGCTAGCGGGTGTCTGTCTCTCCCACTTTAGTTGGAGCGGATTCGATGAAAAGGGTCCTTATGAAGGGTAAATAGAAGTTGACAAATCACGTTGTGGCTTTTACCTAGGTAAGAAAACGTTCTTGCTAGAACCCTATTGCAGCCACGTAAAACATGCAACAACAATTAGAGGACGTCTAACTTGTTTTTGCAGCATATGATTTGTGATGTGATATGGCCAAAAGTTGTGATGAATGATGAATGATATATTGTGATGTATGAGATCATGTTCTTGTAATAGGAATCACGACTTGCATGTCGATGAGTATGACAACCGGCAGGAGCCATAGGAGTTGTCTTAATTATTGTATGACCCGCGTGTCAATGATCTAACGCCATGTAATTACTGTACTTTATTGCTAAACCGTTAGCCATAGTAGTAGAAGTAATAGTTGGCGAACAACTTCATGGAGACACGATGATGGAGATCATGATGATGGAGATCATGGTGTCATGCCGGTGGCGAAGATGATCATGGAGCCCCGAAGATGGAGATCAAAGGAGCTATATGATATTGGCCATATCATGTCACTGTTTAATTGCATGCGATGTTTATTATGTTTTTGCATCTTGTTTACTCAGAACAACGGTAGTAAATAAGATGATCCCTCATAATAATTTCAAGAAAGTGTTCACCCTAACTGTGCACCGTTGCGAAAGTTCGTCGTTTCGAAGCACCACGTGATGATCGGGTGTGATAGATTCCAACATTCACATACCACGGGTGTAAGACAGATTTACACATGCAAAACACTTAGGTTAACTTGACGAGCCTAGCATGTACAGACATGGCCTCGGAACACAAGAGACCGAAAGGTCGAACATGAGTCGTATGGAAGATACGATCAACATGGAGATGTTCACCGATGATGACTAGTCCGTCTCACATGATGATCGGACACAGCCTAGTCGACTCGGATCATGTATCACTTAGATGACTAGAGGGATGTCTAATCTGAGTGGGAGTTCATTAATAATTTGATTAGATGAACTTAATTATCATGAACTTAGTCTAAAACCCTTTGCAAATATGTCTTGTAGATCAAATGGCCAACGCTCATGTCCACCTCAACTTCAACGCGTTCCTAGAGAAAACCATAGCTGCAAAGAATGATTATGTCTTAGAAGCACCGCTAGGTGAAGCTCCCATCCCAGAGAACCAAGACGTCATGAACGCTTGGTAGTCTCGTGCTGATGATTGCTCCCTTGTTCAGTGCGGCATGCTTTACATCTTAGAACCGGGGATCCAAAAGCGTTTTGAGCAACACGGAGCATATGAGATGTTTGAAGAGCTGAAAATGGTTTTCCAAGCTCATGCCCGGGTCGAGAGATATGAAGTCTCCTACAAGTTCTTCAGCTGTAAGATGGATGAAAATAGTTCTGTCAGTGAGCACATACTCAAAATGTCTAGGTTGCACAACCTCTTGACTCAGTTGGGAGTTAATCTCCCGGATGACGCGGTTATTGACAGAATCCTTCAGTCGCTTCCACCGAGCTACAAGAGCTTTGTGATGAACTTCAATATGCAGAGGATGGAAAAGACCATTCCTGAAGTATATTCAATGCTGAAATCAGCAGAGGTTGAGATCAAAAAGGAACATCAAGTGTTGATGGTGAATAAAACCACTAAATTCAAGAAAGGCAAGGGTAAGAAGAACTTCAAGAAGGACGGCAAGGAAGTTGCCGCGCCCGGTAAGCCAGCTGCCGGGAAGAAGTCAAAGAATGGACCCAAGCCTAAGACTGAGTGCTTTTATTGCAAAGGGAAGGGTCACTGGAAGCGGAACTGCCCCAAATACTTAGCGGACAAGAAGGCCGGCAACACTAAAGGTATATGTGATATACATGTAATTGATGTGTACCTTACCAGTGCTCGTAGTAGCTCCTGGGTATTTGATACCGGTGCCGTTGCTCATATTTGTAACTCAAAGCAGGAGCTGCGGAATAAGCGGAGACTGGCGAAGGACGAGGTGACGATGCGCATCGGGAATGGTTCCAGAGTCGATGTGATCGCCGTCGGCACGCTACCTCTACATTTACCTACGGGATTAGTTTTAAACCTCAATAATTGTTATTTAGTGCCAGCTTTGAGCATGAACATTGTATCTGGATCTCGTTTAATATGAGATGGCTACTCATTTAAATCCGAGAATAATGGTTGTTCTATTTATATGAGAGATATGTTTTATGGTCATGCCCCGATGGTCAATGGTTTATTCTTAATGAATCTCGAATGTGATGTTACACATATTCATAGTGTGAATACCAAAAGATGTAAAGTTGATAACGATAGTCCCACATACTTTTGGCACTGCCGCCTTGGTCACATTGGTGTCAAGCGCATGAAGAAGCTCCATGCTGATGGACTTTTAGAGTCTCTCGATTATGAATCATTTGACACATGCGAGCCATGCCTCATGGGCAAAATGACCAAGACTCCGTTCTCCGGAATAATGGAGCGAGTAACCAACTTATTGGAAATCATACATACTGATGTGTGCGGTCCAATGAGCGTTGAGGCTCGCGGAGGATATCGTTATGTTCTCACTCTCACTGATGACTTGAGTAGATATGGGTATGTCTACTTGATGAAACACAAGTCTGAGACCTTTGAAAAGTTCAAGGAATTTCAGAATGAGGTAGAGAATCAACGTGACCGAAAAATAAAGTTCTTACGATCAGATCGTGGAGGAGAATATTTAAGTCACGAATTTGGTGCGCACTTAAGGAAATGTGGAATCGTTTCACAACTCACGCCGCCTAGAACACCTCAGCGTAATGGTGTGTCCGAACGTCATAATCGCACTTTATTGGATATGGTGCGATCTATGATGTCTCTTACCGATTTACCGCTATCCTTTTGGGGATACACTCTAGAGACAGCTATATTCACTTTAAATAGGGCACCATCTAAATCCGTTGAGATGACACCGTATGAATTATGGTTTGGGAAGAAACCTAAGCTGTCGTTTCTAAAAGTTTGGGGATGCGATGCTTATGTCAAGAAACTTCAACCTGAAAAGCTCGAACCCAAGTCGGAAAAATGCGTCTTCATAGGATACCCTAAGGAAACCATTGGGTATACCTTCTACCTTAGATCCGAAGGCAAGATCTTTGTTGCCAAGAACAGGTCCTTTCTGGAGAAAGAGTTTCTCTCGAGAGAAGTAAGTGGGAGGAAAGTGGAACTTGATGAAGTACTACCTCTTAAGCTGGTAAGTAGCGCAGCTTAGGAAGATGTTCCTGTGGTGCCTACACCGACTGGAGAGGAAATTAATGATGATGATCAAGGTACTTCGGATCAAGTTGCCACTAAACTTCGTAGGTCCACAAGGACACGTTCCACACCAGAGTGGTATGGCAACCCCGTCCTGGAAATCATGTTGTTAGACAACGGTGAACCTTCGAACTATGAAGAAGCGATGGCGGGCCCAGATTCCAACAAATGGCTTGAAGCCATGCAATCCGAGATAGAATCCATGTATGAAAACAAAGTATGGACTTTGACAGACTTGCCCGATGATCGGCGAGCGATAGAAAACAAATGGATCTTTAAGAAGAAGACGGACGCGGATGGTAATGTTACCATCTATAAAGCTCGACTTGTCGCTAAGGGTTATCGACAAGTTCAAGGAGTTGACTACAATGAGACTTTCTCTCCCGTAGCGAAGCTGAAGTCCGTCCGAATCATGTTAGCAATTGCCGCATACTATGATTATGAGATATGGCAGATGGATGTCAAAACGGTATTCCTTAACGGTTATCTTAAGGAAGAACTGTACATGATGCAGCCGGAAGGTTTTGTCGATCCTAAGAATGCTAACAGGGTATGCAAGCTCCAGTGATCCATTTATGGACTGATGCAATCATCTCGGAGTTGGAACATTCGGTTTGATGAGATGATCAAAGTGTTTGGGTTTATGCAGACTTATGGAGAAGCCCGCATTTACAAGAAAGTGAGTGGGAGCTCTGTAGCATTTCTCATATTATATGTAGATGACATACTTTTGATGGGAAATTATATAGAACTTTTGGACAGCATTAAGGCCTACTTGAATAAGTGTTTTTCAATGAAGGACCTTGGAGAAGCTGCTTACATACTAGGCATCAAGATCTACAGGGATAGATCGAGACGCCTCATAGGTCTTTCAAAAAGCACATACCTTGATAAGATATTGAAGAAGTTCAATATGGATCAGTCCAAGAAAGGGTTCTTGCCTGTATTGCAAGGTGTGAGATTGAGCTCGGCTCAATGCCCGACCACGATAGAAGATAAAGAAGAGATGAGTGTCATCCCCTATGCCTCAGCCATAGGATCTATTATGTATGCCATGCTGTGCACCAGACCTGATGTAAACCTTGCCGTAAGTTTGGTAGGAAGGTACCGAAGTAATCCCGGCAAGGAACACTGGACAATGGTCAAGAATATCCTGAAGTACCTGAAAAGGACAAAGGACATGTTTCTCGTCTATGGAGGTGACGAAGAGCTCGTCATAAAGGGTTACGTCAACGCTAGCTTCGCCACAGATCTGGATAACTCAAAGTCACAAACTGGATACGTGTATATTCTGTATGGTGGGGCAGTAAGTTGGTGCAGTTGCAAGCAAAGCGTCGTGGCGGGATCTACATGTGAAGCGGAGTACATGGCAGCCTCGGAGGCAACGCATGAAGCAATATGGGTGAAGGAGTTCATCACCGACCTAGGAGTCATACCCAATGCGTCGCGGCCGATCAAACTCTTCTGTGACAACACTGGAGCTATTGCACTTGCCAAGGAGCCCAAGTTTCACAAGAAGACCAGGCACATCAAGCGTCGCTTCAACTCCATTCGTGAAAATGTTCAAGATGGAGACATAGATATTTGTAAAGTACATACAGACCTAAATGTGGCAGACCCGTTGACTAAACCTCTCCCTAGGGCAAAACATGATCAACACCAGAATTCCATGGGTGTTCGATTCATCACAATGTAACTAGATTATTGAACTCTAGTGCAAGTGGGAGACTGTTGGAAATATGCCCTAGAGGCAATAATAAAATGGTTATTATTATATTTCTTTGTTCATGATAATTGTCTGTTATTCATGCTATAATTGTATTATCCGGAAATCGTAATACACGTGTGAATACATAGACCACAACATGTCCCTAGTAAGCCTCTAGTTGACTAGCTCGTTGATCAACAGATAGTCATGGTTTCCCGACTATGGACATTGGATGTCATTGATAACGGGATCACATCATTAGGAGAATGATGTGATGGACAAGACCCAATCCTAAGCATAGCTCACAGATCATGTAGTTCGTTTAGCTAGAGCTTTTCCAAATGTCAAGTATCATTTCCTTAGACCATGAGATTGTGCAACTCCCGGATACTGTAGGAGTTCTTTGGGTGTGCCAAACGTCACAACGTATCTGGGTGACTATAAAGGTACACTACGGGTATCTCCGAAAGTGTCTGTTGGGTTGGCACGAATGGAGACTGGGATTTGTCACTCCGTATGACGGGGAGGTATCTCTGGGCCCACTCGGTAATGCATCATCATAATGAGCTCAATGTGACCAAGTGTCTGGTCACGGGATCATGCATTACGGTACGAGTAAAGTGACTTGCCGGTAACGAGATTAAACAAGGTATTGGGATACCACGATCGAGTCTCGGGCATGTAACGTACTGATTGACAAAGGGAATTGTATACGGAGTTGTTCGAATCCTCGACATCGTGGTTCATCCGATGAGATCATCGAGGAGCATGTGGGAGCCAACATGAGTATCCATATCCCGCTGATGGTTATTGACCAGAGAGGTGTCACGGTCATGTCTGCATGTCTCCCGAACCAGTAGGGTCTACACACTTAAGGTTCGGTGACGCTAGGGTTGTAGAGATATGAGTATGCAGCAAACCAAAAGTTGTTCGGAGTCCCGGATGAGAACCCGGACGTCACGAGGAGTTCCGGAATGGTCCGGAGGTAAAGAATTATATATAGGAAGTCGAGTTTCGGCCATCGAGAAAGTTTCGGGGGTCACTGGTATTATACCGGGACCACCGGAAGGGTCCTGGGGGTCCACCAGGTGGGGCCACCTATCCCGGAGGGCCCCATGGGCTGAAGTGGGAGGGGAACTAGCCCCTGGTGGGCTGGTGCACCCCCCTTGGGCCCCCCCTGCGCCTAGGGTTGGAAACCCTAGGGGTGGGGGGCGCCTCCACTTGCCTTGGGGGGCAAGGCACCCCCTTGGCCGCCGCCCCCCCTTGGATATTCAATCTCCTAGGGCCGGCGCCCCCCTAGGGGACCTATATAAAGAAGGGGGAGGGAGGGCAGCTGCACCCTGGCACTTGGTGCCTCCCTTCCCCCTTGCTACACTTCTCCCTCTCGCAGACGCTTGGCGAAGCCCTGCCGGGATCCCTGCTGCATCCACCACCACGCCGTCGTGCTGCTGGATCTTCATCAACCTCTCCTTCCCCCTTGCTGGATGAAGAAGGAGGAGACGTCTCCCTGACCATACGTGTGTTGAACGCAGAGGTGCCATCCGTTCGGCGCTAGGATCTCCGGTGATTTGGATCACGACGAGTACGACTCCCTCAACCCCGTTCTCTTGAACGCTTCCGCTCGATCTACAAGGGTATGTAGATGCACTCCTCTCTCTCGTTGCTAGATGAACTCATAGATTGATATTGGTGAAACCGTAGGAATTTTTTTATTTTCTGCAATGTTCCCCAACAAAAACACGCAACTCAAACAAATCACGATCATCAATGAACCCATATGACAAAACGGATCTACTCAAACATCATAGGATAGCCATACGTCATTGGGAAATATATAGCTTTGAGCACCATGTTCAAGTAGATATTACAGCGGGGACAAGATGTGTTACACTACTACATAGAGGGGGAGAGAGTTGGTGATGACGGTGGTGAAGTTGTTGGTGTAGATCATCAGCATGGTGATGGCCCCGGCGGTGTTCCGGCGCCACCGGGAGAGAGGGGGAGAGAGCCCCCCTTCTTCTTCTTTTTTCCTTGACCTCCCCCCTAGATGGGAGTTTCCCCTCTGGTCCTTGGCTTCCATGGCAGTGGAGGGACGGGAGCCCCTCCAAGATTGGTTCTCTCTCTCTCTATTTCCTTTTGTTTCCGCGCTCTCAGATTCTGGCCTTTCACCGTTTCTTAAATTCCCGGAGATCCATAACTCCAATTGGGATGAAATTTTAACACGATTTCTATCCGGATATTAGCTTTCTTGCACCGAAAGAAGGGCCCCAACCGCCTTACGGAGTGGCCACGAGGGCCCAGGGTGCGCCCTACCCCCTGGGGCGCGCCTCTCACCCTCGTGGGCCCCTTGGGCATCGTCTCATGTTGATTCCACTTCCAAAAATTTACATATATTCCAAAAAAATCTTCATAAGTTTTTATCCCGTTTGGACTCCGTTTGATATGGACTTTCTGCGAAACAAAAAAACATGCAACAAACAGGAACTAGCACTGGGCACTGGATCAATATGTTTGTCCCAAAAAAGTATAAAAAGTTGCCAAAAGTATGTAAAAGTGGTAGAATATTGGCATGGAACAATCAAAAATTATAGATACGACGGAGACGTATCAACATCCCCAAGCTTAACTCCTGCTCATCCTTGAGTAGGTAAATGATAAAAAAAGATAATTTTTGATGTGGAATGCTACCTAGCATAATCTTGATCATATAATCTAATCATGGCATGAATATTAAGACACGAGTGATTCAAAGCAATAGTCTATCATTTGACATTAAGACAATAATACTTCAAGCATAATAACAATGCAATTATGTCTTTTCAAAATAACATGTACAAAGAAAGTTATCCCTACAGAATCATATAGTCTGGCTATGCTCCATCTTCACCACACAAAATATTTAAATCATGTACAACCCCTGTTTCAGCCAAGCAATTGTTTCATACTTGAGTATTCTCAAACTTTTTCAACTTTCACGCAATACAGGAGCGTGAGCCATGGACATAGCACTATGGGTGGAATAGAATATGGTGGTTGTGGAGAAGACAAAAAAGAAGGAGATAGTCTCACATCAACGGGCTATGGAGATGCCCATCGCTAGATATCAATGTGAGTGAGTAGGGATTACCATGCAACCGATGCACTAGAGTTATAAGTGTATGAAAGCTCAAACTAGAAACTAAGTGGGTGTGCATCCAACTTGCTTGCTCATGAATACCTCACGCATTTAAGGAAGCCCATCATCGGAATATACAAGCCAAGTTCTATAATGAAAAATTCCCACTAGTATATGAAAGTGACAACATATGAGACTCTCTCTATAAAGAACATGGTGCTACTTTGAAGCACAAATGTGGTAAAAGGATAGTAGCATTGCCCCCTGTCTCTTTTTCTCTCATTTTTTTTGTTTTTTTTCGTTGGCTTCTTTGGCCTCTTTTTTTAATTTGGGCTTCTTTGGCCTCTTTTATTTTTATTTCCTCACATGGGGCAATGCTCTAATAATGATGATCATCACACTTTTGTTTACTTACAACTCAAAAATTACAACTCGATACTTAGAATAATATGACTCTATATGAATGTCTCTGGCAGTGTACCAGGATGTGCAATGACCTAGCATAGCAAAGATACCAAAAAACGGACAAGCCATGAAAATATCATGCTAGCTATCTTACGATCATGCAAAGCAATATTGCAATGAATGCTCAAGTCATGTATATGAAGATGATGGAAGTTGCATGACAATATATCTCGGAATGGCTATGGAAATGCCATAATAGGTAGGTATGGTGGCTGTTTTGAGGAAGGTATATGCTGGGTGTATGGTACCGGCAAAAGTTGCGCGACACAAGAGAAGATAGCAATGGTGGAAAGGTGAGAGTGCGTATAATCCATGGACTCAACATTAGTCATAAAGAACTCACATACTTATTGCAAAAATTTATTAGTCATCGAAACCAAGCACTACGCGCATGCTCCTAGGGGAAGGGTTGGTAGGAATTAACCATCGCGCGATCCTGACCTCCACACAAAAGATGACAATCAAAAAATACCTCATGTTCCAACTTCGTTACATAACGGTTCACCATACATGCATGCTACGAGAATCACAAAACTCAACACAAGTATTTCTACCAATCCACAATTACTCACTAGCATGACTCTAATATCAGCATCTTTATATTGCAAAACTCTTTCAAGGAATCAAACATATCATATTCAGTGATCTACAAGTTTTATGTAGGATTTTATGACTATCCATGTGAATGATCAATTCCTGTTAACTCTCTAAGTAGATATAAGTGAAGCAAGAGAGTTTAATTCTTTCTACAAAAGATATGCCCACGCTCTAACAAATATAAGTGAAGCAAAAGAGCACTCTACAAATGGCGGTTTTCTATGTGTAGAGAAACATGCACTCCAAACTTCAAATGATATAAGTGAAGCACATGAAGCATTCTATAAAGCCATACTCAAAAGATATAAGTGAAGTGCACGAAGCATTCTATAAATCAACCAAGGACTATCTCATACCAGCATGGTGCATTACTAAAACAAAAATAAAAGGCACACAACGCTCCAAGATTTACGCATATCATGTGACGAATAAAAATATAGCTCCAAGTAAAATTACCGATGATCGTTAGAAGAAAGAGGGGGCGCCTTCCCGGGCATCCCCAAGCTTAGTTGCTTGGGAGTCCTAAAATATTACCTTGGGGTGCCTCGGGCATCCCCAATCTTAGGCTCTTGCCACTCGTTATTCCTTCATCCATCGTGATCTCACCCAAAACTTGAAAACTTCAATCACACAAAACTTAACAAAACCCTCGTGAGATCCATTAGTATAATAAAGCAAATCACCACTTTAAGTACTGTTGCAAAACCATTCATATTTTATTTTTGCATTGTAGCTACTGTATTATAACTTCTCTATGGCTTATACCACCGATAAAATCGATAGTTTCATCAAAACTAGCAAAACAATGCATCAAAAAAAGAATCTGTCTTAAACAGGACAGTCTATAGCAATCTGAACATCTACCATACTTTTGTAACTCCAAAAATTCTAAAAAATTAGGAAAAAAATAAACAATTTGTATAGAAGTACTATGCAAAAAGTTTCAGAACCATTTGACTTTCCAGTAAATTTTTTTAAAATCACGCACTACAGCCAAAGTTTCTGTTTTTACACCGCACAAACCAAACAAGCAATCTAATCATCCTAAAGGCAAATCTTGGCACATTATTTTTATAATACAATGGATATATACAAGGGGATAATTATTTTTGTTGGAAAGTTTCTGTAATTAAGATTCACAAAGTTTCCATGGGCATGAACAAAGTTCAAGGCATGCTCCCACTTTAACAATGCTCGTCTCTCTCACTTTCACTTTTCTTTTTGAATTTTTTTAGGTTTCCCTCTTTATTTTTTTGTTTTAAAACTTTATAAAAGCACTCAACAAAAATAAACGACTCTCTAAAATTTCCGGGTTGTCTCCCTGGCAGCGCTTTCTTTAAAGCCATTAAGCTAGGCATATAGTGCTCAAGTAATGGATCCACCTGAATCCTAAGGTATATCAAAGCCAATTTTAATTAACAATGATCTTTAATTTAGTAGTGAGCACAAAGTGACATATATGATGTAATGACGAATTTTAACTCTCTTCCTATGCATCAGCATGTCATAAAATAACAATTCATGCACACAAAGTAAAGGCCAATGCATATTATAAACAGTTTCTTGCAATTTTATCGTATTGGAAACATAGAGAGGTGGAGATGTAGTTCCTCTCTCATAATAATTACAAGTAGGAGCAGCAAGCACATGCATATTATATTTATCAAAATCATCATGTGCAATAGTAGAACGCAACCCATCAATATAATCCTTAATAAGCGCAAACTTCTCTGATATAGTGTAGTTGGGAGAATTCAAAAAGATAATAGGACTATCATGCGTGGGTGCAATAGAAACAATTTCATTCTTAACATAAGGAACTATAGCAAGTTCATCTCCATAAGCATAATTCATATTGGCATCTTGGCCACAAGCATATCAATTATCAAGTTCGTAAAATAGGGATATTTCAAATGAATCAACGGGATCATAGCAATTATCATGGCATTCATCCTTCGGTAAGAACGAAGGGACATTAAACAATGTATGAGTTGGAGGGTTACTCTCATTAGAAGGTGGGAACGGGTAGCTAATCCACTCTTCCTCCTTTTGTTCTTCGCTCTCCTCATCATCTCTTTCATCCAGTGAGCTCACAGTTTCATCAATTTCTTCTTCCATAGTTTCCTGCAAAATATTAGTCTCCTCTTGGATAGTGGAGGAGTCCTCCATATATGGCTTAACATAAGCATTAGAAGCATAGTTTTCATAGCAATATTTAAGTATGACAAAATTTTTAGATTTGTAAAGAGTAGCATCATACTTTTCAATCAAAGAAGAAATTTCATAAGCACCCTTAAAAGCAACAAATTCTTCAATTTGTTGAACATCATAGTAATTATAAACACCCTTAGCATACGAAGATACGATTCCATTATCACTAAACTCATATTGGTAGGGAAGGTGTTTCTTAGGGTCTTCAGAACAACAAGTTTCCTTTTTTGAGATAAGCGGTGTCGCACATAACAAGCATGCTCATCTAAAGATTTGCCCTCAACTAAGCTAGTTGGGGTTTTAGCATGAGCACATAGGGATCAACGATGATCCAAATAAAAAGCTTCAGCAGTATGATAGATTTTGAGTGGTTCTTCAACCATTGGTTTAGTAGGTACAACTAATTTTTTTGGTATTTTGCATTTCCTACCCATAACTAAAGATAGAAAACAACTTAGAATAGAAAATAAAAACTACTTAGTGATAAAGCAAACAAGCACACACGAGAATATTCACCCCATGCTATTGCTACGACGCCAGAAAAAGGTCTTGATAACCCACAAGTGTAGGGGATCAGTTGTAGCCTCTTTCGATAAGTAAGAGTGTCGAACCCAACGAGGAGCTAAAGGTAGAAAAAAATATTCCCTCAAGTTCTATCGACCACCGATACAACTCTACACACGGTTAACGTTAGCTTTACCTAGAACAAGTATGAAACTAGAAGTACTCTGTAGGTGTTGTTGGATAGGTTTGCAAGATAATAAAGATCACGTAAATAAAAACTAGGGGCTATTTAGGTAAAGACACAACTAAGTTAGTTTTAGTAGAGAGCTTTTTGTCACGAGAAAGTAATTTGTCCCTAGGCAATTGACAACTAGACCGGTAATCACTCTTGCAATTTTATTTGAGGGAGAGGCATAAGCTAACATACTTTCTCTTATTGGATCATATGAACTTATGATTGGAACTTTAGCAAGCATCCACAACTACTAAAGATCATTAAGGTAAAACACAACCATAGCATTAAAGTATCAAGTCCTCTTTATTCCCATACGCAAACAACCTACTTACTCAGGTCTGTGCTTCTGTCACTCACGCCACCCACCATAAGCAAATCATGAACATATTGCAAACCCTATAGCGGGGATCCCTCACGCTTGCGCGACACGGAGAGCACCATAGGACAACACCAATAATAAAACATGCAACTCAAACCAATCACGATCATCAATGAACCCATAGGACAAATCGGATCTACTCAAACATCATAGGATAGCTATACATCATTGGGAAATATATAGCATTGAGCACCATGTTCAAGTAGAGATTACAGCGGGGAGAAGAGGTGTCACACCGCTGCATAGAGGGGGAGAGAGTTGGTGATGACGGCGGTGAAGTTGTTGGTGTATATCATCGGCACGGTGATGGCCCCGGCGGTGTTCCGGCGCCACCGGGAGAGAGGGGGAGAGAGCCCCCCTTCTTCTTCTTCTTCTTCTTCTTCTTCTTCTTCTTCTTCTTCTTCTTCTTCTTCTTCTTCTTCTTCTTCTTCTTCTTCTTCTTCTTCTTCTTCTTCTTATTCTTCTTGACCTTCCCCCTAGATGGGAGAAGGGTTTCCCCTCTGGTCCTTGGCTTCCATGGTGGCAGAGGGGCGGGAGCCCCTCCGAGATTGGATCTCTCTCTCTATCTCCTTCTATTTCTGCGCTCTCAGATTCTGGCCTTTCACCGTTTCTTAAATTCTCGGAGATCTGTAACTCCGATTGGGCTGAAATTTTGACAAAATTTCTATCCGAATATTAGCTTTCTTGCAGTGAAAGAAGGGCCCCAACCACCTTATGGAGTGGCCACGAGGGCCCAGTGCGCGCCCCTCACCCTCGTGGGCCCCTCGGGCATCATCTAGCGTTGATTCCACTTCCCAAAATTCATATATATTCCAAAATATTACTCATAAGTTTTTTATCCCGTTTGGACTCCATTTGATATGGATTTTCTGCGAAACAAAAAAACATGCAACAAACAGGAACTGGCATGGGGCACTGGATCAATATGTTAGACCTAAAAATAGCATAAAAAGTTTCCAAAAGTATGTAAAAGTTATAGAATATTAGCATGGAACAATCAAAAATTATAGATACGACGGAGACGTATCAATGCCCATTTTACTGCAACAGTCTTTAACTTCCTGGGCGGTGAAGTTGGCACCATTACCGGTAATTATGCTGTGTGGGGTGGGGGGGGGAACCATAACGGTGTACGACATCGGATAATAAGTCGACGACTGGTCCAGATTCTGCTTAAGTGACGGGTCTTGCCTCGATCCACTTGGTGAATTTGTCGACCATGAGCAATAGGTACTTATTTTGTGTGTCCCCCTTTGAGTGGCCCGACCATGTCGAGACCCCAGATCGGAAAAGGCCATCTAACCGGCATCGCTCGAAGAGCTGTGGGGGGCATGTGGCTTTGATTTGCAAATAGCTGGCATCCGACGTAATGTTGGACTAATGTCTGGGCATATTCACGGGCGGTATGCCAGAAAAAACCTGCTCGGAAAGCTTTGCTGACCAAAGCCCGAGCTATTGCGTGGTGTCCTCCCATGCCCGTGTATCTCTGCCAAAAGCTGCTGCCCCTCTTCTTTGGAGATGAACCTTTGTAAAACTCCTGTGGTACTCTTCTTATAGAGTTCACCCTCATGGACCTTGTATGCTTTAGAGTGGCGAACTATGCGTCGTGCTTCGGTTTGATCCTCCGAAAGCTGATGTTGTGTGAGGTAGGCTAGCAGTGATTCTGTCCAGGGTGGGATTATGACCATTACCTTGTGTGTGGAAGGTGTTTCCACGAGTACGGGGCCACCGATGAAGTGATCATCTTGTTCATTTTCGGGCGAGGCATTGTGAGCGGGCTCGTTGGATGGTGCACCGGTGACGTCATCCTGCCACACCACAGAGGGATTAAAGAGCCGCTCGAGGAAGGTGTTTTTGGGAACTGGGTCATGCTTGGTGCCCATGCAGGCGAGGACGTCGGCTACTTGATTGCTATCTCTAGCGACATGGTGAAATTCTAGGCCCTCGAATCGAGCAGATATCCGGAGGACCGCGTTTCTATACGCCGCCATCTTGGGGTCTTTGGCGTTGAATTCACCGTTGACTTGAGAGATTGCCAATTTTGAATCCCATTGATGTGGCCATACGAAGACCATGTAGTAGTGCTTCGTACTCGGCTGCGTTCTTGGAGTCCATGTACATTATTTGGAGGACATGCTGAAAGTGCAACTAATCCCCGGGTGGTTTTGGTAATTCATAACAACATATAGCTCATTAACTAACATTCTTTCAAGATCAATATTTCAAAAAGTTTAATGGTTGGTATGGCATGGACTAGAGATATGGACCCCTCAAAATGCTAAGGACACATATTAGCAAAATCTCAAGACTCTACATTTTCATTTTAGTGATCCAAGATCACATTGAGTCCATAGGAAAAGCAAATACTATTAAAAGGGGATGAGGTGTTGCTTAATGGCTTACTTGCTCAAAATGCTTAGTGATATGCTCCAAAAACCCTCAACCACTTTCTCATTTCCACATATGTCCTAAACCTAGAGTCAAACTCGGCCCCACTGATTTGATCTATCCGGCGCCACCGAGTTCACTTGACATAACCATATCCAGAAACCCTAATCAGTTTGGTCTTACGGATAGGGATCTCGGTCTCACCGAGATGGGATTGCAAACTGTCTATTTCCCTTCGTAACGTTTTGGTCTAACCGAGATGAGTGATCGGTCCCATCGAGTTCGCAATGAAAACTCTCTGTTTCCTTTTAGTAATGTTTTGGTCTAACCGAGATGAGCGATCAGTCCCGCCAAGTTTTCCTAACCAAGTCTCTGTTTACTTATTACTGAAATCGGTCTCACCGAGTTCATGTGACCGGTCTCACCAAGATGAGGTTTTGCCCTAACCCTAGCGCATCATTCTCACCGAGTTGATATTGTTGGTCCCACCGAGAAGCCTAACATTCACATTTTGAACCAGGACGGTCTCACCGAGTTTCACTATTCGGTCCCACCAAGTTTGGTAATTTGTGTGTAATGGTTAGATTTTGTGTGGAGGCTATATATACCCCTCCACCCTCTACTCCATTTGAGAGAGATCCATCAGAACGTGCCTACACTTCCACTACTCATTTTCTGAGAGAGAACCACCTACTCATGTGTTGAGACCAAGACATTCCAATCCAACCACAAGAATCTTTATCTCTAACTTTCCCCAAGTTGCTTTCCACTCAAATCATCTTTCCACCATATCCAAATCTGTGTGAGAGAGTTGAGTGTTGGGGAGACTATCATTTGAAGCACAAGAGCAAGGAGTTCATCATCAACACGCCATCTATTACCTTTGGGAGAGTGGTGTCTCCTAGATTGGTTAGGTGTCACTTGGGAGCCTCCGTCAAGATTGTGGAGTTGAACCAAGGAGTTTGCAAGGGCAAGGATATTGCCTACTTCGTGAAGATCTACCCAAGTGAGGCAAGTCCTTCGTGGGCGATGCCCATGGTTTGATAGACAAGGTTGCTTCTTCTTGGACCCTTCATGGTGGAGCCCTCTGTGGACTCGTGCAACCATTACCCTTCGTGGGTTGAAGTCTCCATCAACGTGGATGTACGATAGCACCAACTATCGGAACCATGCCAAAAATCTCCGTGTCTACATTGCGTTTGCTCCCTCCAAACTCCTCCCCTTTACCTTCATATGCAATGATTTACATTCCGCTACTATACTCTTAGAATTGCATGTGTAGGTTGATTGCTTGACTTGTGTTAAGTTGCTAAAATCTGCCAAGACTTAAAATTGGGAAAAGGCTAGATTTTTATTTGGTCAAGTAGTCTAATCACCCCCTCTAGACATACTTTCGATCCTACAAGTGGTATCAAAGCTTTGGTCTCCATTTGCCTTGATTTCCATATCTTTGGTGATCATAGCCTTGGTTTCACAACCTAGGAGAGTATGGTGTCTAGCGAGGGAGATTACCATCGTAGAAGTCCTTACTTTGATGGTACTAATTTTGCTAGTTGGAAGCATAAGATGAAAATGCATATTCTCGGACATAACCCCGCCGTTTGGGCTACTATGTGTATTGGTTTGCAAGGTGAATTATTTGATGGGAGAGAACCAAATCATGAGGCAACTGCGGAAGAGTTGAAGATGCTGCAATACAACGCTCAAGCTTGCGATATCCTCTTCAATGGATTGTTCCCTATAGAATTCAACAAAATCAGCCGTCTTGAGAATGCAAAGGAAATTTGGGATACTTTGGTAGATATACACGAAGGTACCGAGTCCGTCAGGGAATCCAAGTTGGATGTGCTTCAAAGTCATCTTGACAAGTTCAAAATGAAGGATGGTGAAGGTGTTGCTGGAATGTACTCTAGGCTTGCTCTCATCACAAATGAGATTTCCGGCTTAGGAAGTGAAGAGATGACTGACGGATTCATCATCAAGAAGATCCTAAGAGCCTTGGATGGAAAATATGATACAGTGTGCACATTGATACAAATGATGCCCAATTACAATGATCTCAAGCTAACGAAAGTCATTGGAAGAATTGTTGCTCATGAGATGTCACTCAAGGATAAAGAAGAGCTTCACAACAAGTCTACTGGTGCTTATAAAGCCTCATGTGATGCTCCTGCCACATCAAGTGAAAAACAAGTCTTCAATGAGGAATTGAGCTTAATGGTGAAGAACTTCAACAAATTCTACAAGAGTATAAGCAAAGAGAGAAGCTCCAAGTCAAGATCCTACCATGGCAAACGATCTTCTAGTCGTGAACATAATTGCTATAATTGTGGAAGACCAGGACACTACTCCAATGAGTGTATGGCTCCTTACAAAAGAAGATAAGACTCACCTAAAAGGAGTTGGAGAGAGGAATCACCTCCAAGAGAGAGAAGGAGTAGAGATGATTGTTATGAATGAAGAACCTCTCGCAGAAGCAAGGATTCGGAAAGGAAGGACAAGTCATCAAGGAGCTACAAAAAATGAAGACATCAAGCTCATGTTGGTGAATGGGTATCCGATTCAGACTCCAACCACCACTCCGAGGGAAGTTATCACCTCGAATCCGAATATACTCAAGATGAAGGTGTTGCCATTCTTGCACTTGTGTCAACCAACTCCTATGCCATATTTGACTCAACAAATGAAGGAATTGGAAGATGCTTCTTGGCTAAAGGCGCCAAGGTATCACACCCCGAGTATATTGATTTCAATAGTGATGGAGATGATTTGCTAGGTGATGATGAGTTACTTGTTGACAATGCTAGTGATGAAAACAATGATGAAACTGTTATTAATCATGATAATCAAGATGAAACGACTGACAATGATAATAAGGAGATTGAGCGTCTAACTAAAGAACTAAACACTCTTAAGTTAGCTCACAAAACTACTTTAGAAGATCATCGAGAACTTTTAAAAACTCATGAGAAGCTACGCTTCGGGAAGCTTAACCTAGAGCAAGAACATGGGTTCTTAAAAGCCATCAATGATGATCTTCGGAAGAAAAGTTCTTCTTACATTGCCAAGCGTTTACTCTTGTCTACTTACATGCCATAAGTAAAATCTAGCAACAAGAGTAAGAAAGATTCTTCTTCTAGTAGTAACAATAATCATGCTAAATCCAATATTGTTGCTTGTAGAGTTCTCTTGATTCCACTAATGATTCTCTTAGCCAAGTTACACTTGAGCAAGAAAATAGCTTATTGAAGGGAACTATAGAGAAAGGTGTTTACAACAGTCTTGCTGGAAGTAAGCAATTTGAGAAAATTGTACGCAAGCAAGTAAGGCACCGGAAGAATCAAGGTGTTGGTTTTGAACGAAAGTTCAATGCCAATGGAGTTGAGTGGGAAGAAGATCAATACCCCAAGATAAAGTTTGTTCCTCAACAATATAAGTATGATCCTAATTCCTTCAAGGGACACAAGTTCAAGATGATCTTCCACCACAAGACCACAAGGTAAAAGGAAAGGATAAGCTTCAAGAGGAGATTGATGCATTTGAAGAAGCTCCAAAGGCCTTGGTCAAGTGGGTTCCCAAGTCTACCCCAATTTCTACTTAATCAAGTACATCTACAACCCCAAGGATTCCCATCAAGATGATGTGGATCCCGAAGAAGAAGAACTAGAGAGTTCTTGAGGGAGACTCCGCCAACATATATACTTCACTCATATTCATATTGGCAAGAACAAGTGCAATCAACTTCCACATCTTGCACTAGTTCAAGGATTCACAAACCCTCTTGATAGTAAGTCAAGGGACAAGGTAACCTAATGCTTCATGGACATCATCTTGTGTGTACTTCACTCTATGTCTATGGATTTCCTTGTTTGTTCCTTGTGGGACTAACGAATGTAGGTATTGAAAGTGAAAATCACTCCAATGGATTGCTCCAAATGATGTACATCAACATTGAGCATCCACATCTTCAACATATACATGAATTCATCATCGACAAAACCCAAGGTTAGTTCATCCCTCTAAAAGGGGATATCACATCTAGGGGGAGCTTTACTCTAAGAATTGAGCTAAAGCAACTCTAATGGTGTGAACACAACAATGCTTTATGTAAATTGGTAACCCCACTTGTGCTTAAACAATGAGTATGACCTATGATCAAATGTTCTCATTTGACTCCTATGTCAATATACTCATATGTAGATGATCTAGTCATTGCCAATTGCTTGATAGATGCTAGAGTGTTTGTGCATGCTTTGCAACATACTTCATTTTCTATCTTATTGTGTGAACATGTTGGTTGCATAATTTTCTTCATTCAAGGACATCCATTTGTTGCTTTGATTGTTTGGTCTTTTCTTTTGCCAAATGGATGGACAAGAATGCCTAAGTGCTCCCTCTAGCTATCTATGCTTTTCTTGTCTCAAACTCTATTCATGCTACATCACAAAGTTTGATCAAGTCAGATTCGAACCCTCTGGGTGAGGAGCACTCAGAGCCACCGATTCGTCATAGACTTAAACTTACAAAACCTCTTGATGTATTTCGGCCTGACCGATTCATTCCTTTCGGTCATACCGAGTTCATTGAGTTGATCTAGGTTTCAATCTCGGTGCAACCGATTTGAACACCTCGGTCCCACCAAGTTGTAGTAACCTCTTGCAATTCTGCATCTCAGTGCCTCCGAGTTGTTCCACTTGGTCACACGGACTGGGTCTCCATATATATACCCATGGGTCGAATTTTGGAAATTTCTGCGAAACCCTTCGCCCGCGCTGTCCAGCTCTTCAGACTCAAGGTCTCACTACAAAAAAATACACTTTCGTGATGATACGTGTTTGTCACAGTAGGTCATGTTTTTTATCATGCATGTACATCCATGACGATTTTATGACATAATCAAGATAGTCATACCTGTGTTGTCGTAGAAGTGTTCCATGACATTACCAAAATTATCATCACGGAAGTGTCCACTTCCATGACGATAAATCACGCGTCACAGAAGTGCTTTCATCAAGGGTGACCGACACATGGCATCCACCATAACGGAACGCGGTTAAGCTCTCGGGTCCGGTTTTGGATCTAATAACCCGTTAACAGCCCCGACCAATGGGGATTTCCACGTGTAAAATCATCATTGGCTGGAGGAAATACGTGTCGGCTCACCGTTGGGACAGATGTCATCCACTCATTGGACCGAAGGCGCCTATGATATGTCGACACGTGGCACAGCCCAATAGAGGCCCATTCCTATGAAAAGGCCGGCCCATTTGACTTGGTCAAAAGGTGGCGGGCCGGGCCACGAAAAGCCTGTTCACGGCCTGTTCGCATATAGCCCATTTACAGCCCGCTAACCCAGGGCCCATTACGACCTATCCGAATTAGGTCCAGTAGCGTCATCTGGGCCGTCCAATATGATTCTAGCCTGTTTTAAGTTCCGGCCCATGTATGGCCCATGATGTCTTTCGGCCCATATGAAGCCCTTTGTAACTTTTGGCCCATTAACGGCCCGTGGTGAAACTGGCCCGTAATGAATATAGTGTATAACTTTATACCCATTAATGGCCCATTAATCCATTGGGTCATTTGCAGCCCATGTTATCTTTCGGCCTTCCCAGGACCCATTTATTCTTGGGCTCATTTCCAGCATTTGGTTACTTACGGTCGGTTACTGTCATTTTCTTCTTGTGGGCCAAATTCAGCCCGTGGTTACAGTCGGCCCGTTTGTGGCCCGTTAACACGTTCGGCCGTTTTCATAGCGTCATCAAATACGGCCTATTAATGACGACCCATTATGGTTGGCCCATGAATGGATGATTCCAACTCTAGCCCGTTTACGGCCATAATGCGGTCTGTTTTTGGCCCATGTTTGGCCAATCGATCATACGACCCGTATAAGGCCCATTAATGATACGGCCCATAGAAGGCCAATTGTTTCTATGGCCCGTAGGAGGCCCAGTGTCACTATAGTAAATATGTAGCCCATGGTTATTGTGGCCTAGTTTTGAAAAATAGGTTACTGCGGCCACTAGCAAACCGCGGAAAAAGAACTGCACTGGCTACAAGCAAACAAATAAACAAGACAACAAGGAAATAAATAAGCAAGCAACTTACGCTAGGCTATCACGACTATTACACATATTACATCCACTAGGCATCAAAGTTCGCCAATAGTGCAAATAAACGCGCCGACAAAAGAATATACAAAACTAAGAGCACTTCAGAAGTCACTAGGCCTGGCCAGGTCGGGCCCCCCAAACAGCCGAAGAAGCTGATTAGACCTCAGTTGTGTCAACAATAGATGCTTCACCCCTAGCTGTATGCCACGATAGTGCGCAAGATAGTCCTCTAACATCTTCATTACATCTTTGACTTCAAGTCAGAGCTGAGCTGAAGCAAGCCTTTCCGCTTTAAGTTGAGACTGAAGAAGTTGAACTGATTGAGGTAGAGATTGCACAGAGGTTGTCTCACACCTGCTAGTGAGTAGCTTCAACTCAGTGTCTTCATCAAGACAGGACCTTGGGGTCATCTCGCTGTCCTTAAGATGGTTTGGCCCACTATCTTCCCTAAAGTTCTGCCTGACATAAGAGATACGACTCTGAAAGAGAAACAAGGATACAGGTAACAGGTTTCACAATTATATAAGCAAATAAATGGATCTGTTCTGCATAAGGAACATGTTTTTACAACTACAATTTGAAACTGGTAGTTGTTGCAAACATCCAATCAGATTTAAATAGCAAAGTAAACAGCAGTGGAGGAAATGATGCCTATCCAAATCTATACTAGAACAAAGTTTGAAGGCTTGAGAAGGATGAACTTACTTTACATGTTAACACGGGCTGGACAAAGCCCTTCTCCATGTTGATGGAAGGATAATTCAATAAATTCCCCAAAGAAAATTCTTTATAAGCGTTGCCATCATTCTACATTTTGCAAAGATTAAATGTAGATCAAATAATATTGGAAGAAATAGAGGATAATGAAGCTCAGGTGCAGACTGATGATACATAATCAAATAGCAATCAATTAAGTACAACGTTACAAGGCAAAAGGGAGAGAGGTACTGACAAGAGCAATGTAGAGCCCAGTATTGTTGTGAGATCGTATGATCCTTTGAGCAAGGAGATTCATCTGAAATTAGTTTTCATACAAGAGAGAAGGTAAGGCACATGCAGAAATTTAGGAGTTCATATTTTGAATTGATATCATAGACAGTACCCGACGCTGGGCTCTCAGCAGTTCTAATAGGGGTTTGGCCACTGGAGTAGGGGTAAAGTGTGGTACAGTTGGGCCTGTGTTTTCTGTGGCTACTGATCTATCTGATTTAACAGGTATCACTACCTTTTCCAAATACCTAGTTTGTAATCCTTGAGGATCTGCGCTCACCCTCTTCCTTTTGGACATCTATTTCAAAAGAACATCATTTGACTGGAAAAACATAGTATGACGACACATGGAATAGGTATGGCATATACTCATATATGATGCTTAAACTAAGCAGATGGTGTAACAAAGTAGAAGTAATGCAAGAGGTCAGATGCAAAATATGTGCGACCAATACAACCTTGCCAAGTTAGAGCAAGCACCGTGATGGGTGAATAAGATAGGCCATCCTCCACCATGCCAAGTTTGTTAGCCAGTGGATTGTTCCGCAATATTCCTCTTGTGCGCCCATTCTCATATTCATTTTGATAATGTTCAATATCTGACATGCATGAAAACATAAAAACAAGTGAGATTATCTTTGTAATGCAGAAGTGATTCTAATCCAATACTGTCTCCCTGTAAACCCCTTTGTGCTATCTCTGCAATTCTTTTAAGAGATTCCATGCATGCTGTAATTTGGCGTGTGCATTAATATAATGCGGCCTACTACTCAAAATATGAGAGCTCCAGAAGTGATGACACTTCGCAGATGACAGCTTCAACATATAGTAAAGAAGAACAAGTCAACCTGACCTGACATATTCAAAATATACTAAGGGAGAACAACTCGACCTGACCAGTCAACCACAAGAGAAGAGGATCATCTTAAAGAAGAGCAGAAGAACAAGCAGATTGAAGATATAACAAGTCTTTCAATACAATGTCGGTTGGCCACCCATGATGAACCAGAGCGCACAGAGAAATACTATTCTTTCCGGTCTCTCCATATGTGGCTCACATGCATTTCAAAACTAAAGTAGGAACATTTAGCTGACTAATTAAACATCTCTTAGTTTTACTAACATCAGCATAATATCATAAATGAATTTGTACAACTAAGCTCGTTTAGCTCGATGGGTGGAGCAGTGCTATTACGACACGAACCAGATAGGCTGATCATGGTCATCATAAAATGGGGAAACTGTGGAGGATATAGCTATTGAGTATAAACCGGCCAGGAGGGTCCGGTTCACCCTTGACTATGTTGAAGCCCATGAAGATCCGGAAGATGGCGCTTTACTAAAGTAGCATAGAAGCCTGAAGCCCAAGGGCGGATTAGGGCCCATAGTGGTAAACCGCCATGACTATGTAAACTTGTAGTATAAGTTAGGAAAGGAGAGACCGAGCCGGACGATTTGTATGAGTCGGCCTCGGGGCTCTGTAAACCGGTCAGGCGTCAACCTGTGTAAATAAAGGGGCGACCCGGTGGCAGTTCCAGGACAATAGACAACAACTCGAGACTCAGGCAAGCGTATTCCGCTCCCTGATCATCGAAACCCAATCAATCCCATCACAACTAGACGTAGGCTCTTACCTTCATCAAAGGGGCCGAACTAGTATAACTCCCGTGTCCCTTGTCCGGTTTAACCCCTTCAAGCTAACCCGCTGCGATGGCTCCACGACTAAGTCCTTTCACAAGGACATCTGACGTGATAATTCCACGACAGTTGGCACCCACCGTGGGGCTATCGCACGATGGTGTCGAGTTCTTGAAGGGCTGCTCTGAAGGACTTAAGGGGTACGTGATCGGCCGGATGACCAAAAGTCATCGCGGCAAGCTTTACATCGACGACAAAGGATGGGGCCCCGAAGCCGGCTCAATTGAGTACGGGTACCGGGTCCCCTTCGGCGGAATTCATGTCTTCATTGGCAAGATCGGCGAACCAGGCCCTGAGCCGGACATCTGCACCGACCTCATCGAGACGGCTCAGCGTGCGAGTCCAGCCCGGGTTAAGCCCGCCGTGAAGCGTGCGTTCATAGGATGTGTCCATGGGATCGGATCTGAACCGGTGTGTGAGGGCGAGACGGCAGTATATTCCGATGGCGAGTCATCCACTGGCGAAACCGAGTCCTTGTACCAGATTCATGGTGGTATGCTCGAGGGATATTCTGATGGCAACAGTATTCCGGACCTTCTTGAAGCACCGAGCCGGGTTGCTATTTACATGGCCGGCACGCAGACTGTGTTGCAGTCTTCATCTACCGCAACAATGACTACCGGATCAGCGGCCGCGGCAGGTACCTCGGCGCGCCGGCCGGCGCAGGTTCTCTCCGGTTTAATGGACGCTTGGGCGACCTTGTTAGCCGCGGCACTCACCCCGGATACGCAGGATCAACACAATGCGGAAGTTGCGAGACTGAAGGAGCAGATTATGCAGGCTAAGGAGGACCTGGTGGCTGAGGATAATAGGATGGCTGAGGAACAGGCCGCTTTGAATGCTCAATCACAGCAGATACAAGCACAGAATTACCGGCTCATGCTAGATCGGACCACGTCAGAGGATGTGTTATGAAGGAAGTATCGGTCGCGCCTGCCGCCGGTTTATGAAGGATTAAACTCTTTTAGACACCAGGCGCTGGGCCGAGCAATCCGGCAGCCGCAAACCGAGCCGAAACGCCTAGGATCGCCCCAGATCAGCCACGAGCAACAGAGCTACCCCGACGGACAGTTAACCCACCACAGTATGTGCCTACACCACCGGGTCACTTTTCGAGCCCCCTGGATAACATGATTGCTGCGGCCTCACGTTTGGCAGCCATTCCAATGGAAGGAGATTCAATAGAGGCAGTTGAGACACGGCGGGCGAGAGATCTTCTTCAAACCGCCGTAGTGCAGCAACAGGCTTATTCATATAGCCGGGATAGAATTCATTCAACCCCTCGTCCGAGCCCAAGTTATAGCAGGCGGATGGTCGAACCAGAGGTGTCTAGCAGCACGCGGCGTCGCAATGCTCAGGAGGTAGTGGACCATGGCAGGGCACGAAGGGATGGCGCTTTTGATCGTTATCAACCCGCCCCGATGCAGCAAACAGTGTCGGTTGACAGAGGCACTGGGCTTGCTTTCAGTTCCTGGGGAGTACCAGGCCTTATTCCGGCTCTCCGTAACGTGCGTCTGCCCAAGGATTTCAAGGGACCACGCAAGGTGCCTAACTATACGGCGGATCAGCCGCCTGAGGCGTGGGTCGAGACTTATGAGATGGCAATGGAGATGCTGGATGTGGATGAAGCAGCTTGTGCAAAGTACTTCACAATGATGTTGGAAGGACCAGCCTGCACTCGGTTGAAAAATCTGCCAGCTAACTCCATCGAGTCATGGGATCAGTTGAAGGCCCGATTTATAGCCAATTTTAAGGATACGTGCAAACAACCCATGTCCATTGTAGATCTGGATGCTTGTGTTCAGGGTGAGAACGAGTCCACAACTCATTGGTTGCGCCGGGTCTCAGAAGTTTTGCACTCGTCCGACCGAATTAACGCTGGCCAAGCGATTATCACGCTGGAACGTAATTGCCGGTTCAAGTCACTGAAGGAGAAGTTTGGACGGCTCAAGCGCCACTGCAACGACTTGGGAACCCTCATGGCAGCTGAGGGAGTCCTGGACTAGGGGGTGTCCGGATAGCCGAACTATCATCATCGGCCGGACACCAAGACTATGAAGATACAAGATTGAAGACTTCGTCCCGTGTCCGGATGGGACTTTCCTTGGCGTGGAAGGCAAGCTTGGCGATACGGATATGTAGATCTCCTACCATTGTAACCGACTCTGTGTAAACCAGATGGCTTTAGTCCATAGGACGAACAACAATCATACCATAGGCTAGCTTCTAGGGTTTAGCCTCCTTGATCTCGTGGTAGATCTACTCTTGTAACACACATCATCAATATTAATCAAGCAGGACGTAGGGTTTTACCTCCATCAAGAGGGCCCGAACCTAGGTAAAACATCGTGTCCCATGTCTCCTGTTACCATCCGCCTAGACGCACAGTTCGAGATCCCCTACCCGAGATCCGCCGGTTTTGACACCGACATTGGTTCTTTCATTGAGAGTTCCTCTGTGTCGTCACCGATAGGCTCGATGGCTTCTTCGATCATCAACAACGACGCAGTCCAGGGTGAGACCTTCCTCCCCGGACAGATCTTCATATTCAGCGGCTTTGCACTGCGGGCCAATTCGCTTGGCCAGCTGGAGCAGATCGAAAGCTACGCCCCTGGCCGTCAGGTCAGATTTGGAAGTTTGAACTTCACGGCTGACATCTGCGGGGACTTGATCCTCGATGGATTCGAGCCACAGCCGAGCGTGCCGCACTGTCGCGACGAGCATGATTTAGCTCTGCAGCCGGACAGTATCCTGGAGGCCGCACTCGAGTCCGCTCCGATCTTCAATTCGGAGCCGGCTGCGCAGATCGAGGAAGTTTGTCTAGACACCGCCTCGGGGGCTGCAACCTCTACGGAGATAGAGCCGAACACTGATCTTGTCCCTCATGAAGCCCGTGACTCTGAGGAGCCGGACTCCTCGCCGGACTCCGAGCCTCCCGCGCCCCCTCCAATCGAATCCGGTTGGGCGTCGATCGTGGAGTTCACCGCCGTGGACATGTTTCAACATTCACCTTTCGGCGACATCTTGAGTTCGCTAAAGTATCTCTCGTTATCAGGAGAGCCTTGGCCGGACTGCGGTCAGGACGGTTGGGATGCGGACGACGAAGAAATTCAATGCCCACCCACCACCCACTTAGTAGCCACTGTTAACAATCTAACCGACATGCTAGACTTCGACTCCGAAGACATCGATGGTATGGACGACGATGCCGGAGACGACCAAGAACCAGCGCCTATCGGGCACTGGAAAGCCACCCCAACTCACGACATATACATGGTGGATACACCAAAAGGAAGCAATAATGAGGAACAGCGGGACATGGCGAAGGACAACTCCCCCAACAAACAACCAAAACGGTGATGCAAGCACTGCCCGAAGTCCCGCCTCGATAAAAACGGCACCCATACGGACCCGGCCCTAGAGCAGGGCGAAGCAGTGGACGGCGAACATGCCACCAAGCAACCATCCGAATATGACGAACTGGATAAGCAACCTATCCCCGGCGAAAACAAGAGCCTAGACGACCTCACGCCGAACACATCACCAGAGCATAAGAACCTTCATAAAAGGCTCGTCGCTACTGCAAGAAGTTTGAAGAAGCAAAAGCGGAAGCTCAAAACAGCGGAGGACGCACTCAGAATGAGATGGAGCAAAGTACTCAATACCGCAGATAAATATGGCCCTAGTCGCCAGGCAAAGAGCTACCCGAAGCGCAAGCTGTTGCCCGAATTCGACGAGGAGGCCTTAGAGCCCCCGCAGTCAAAAAAGAAAGAGACCGCCTGGCCAGATAGACGACCAGATGATAGGCTAAGAGCAGCAGGGGGCGCCGCACACAAGCCGGCACACGATCAGCATAAAGATCCTCGGAAAAAGGATGACCCGGTCATGTCTATCTATGGACCAAAAAAGAAGACTCCAGGAAGCAACACAACCCGCCGAACGTTTGAAGACAACGACACACCCAAATACAGGGGCGCCGCACACCCACTATGTTTCACCGACGAGGTACTGGATCATGAATTTCCAGCGGGATTCAAACCCGTAAACATAGAGGCATATGACGGAACAACGGACCCCGGAGTCTGGATTGAGGATTATATCCTACACATACATATGGCTAGAGGAAATGATCTCCATGCCATAAAATACCTACCCCTCAAGCTCAAAGGGCCAGCTCGGATTGGCTCAAAAGCCTCCCAGAAAATACCATTGGAAGTTGGGAAGAGCTCGAGGATGCGTTTCGAGCAAATTTTCAGGGGACTTATGTCCGCCCTCCGGATGCAGACGATTTAAGTCACATAACTCAACAGCCCGGAGAGTCAGCACGCAAATTCTGGAACAGGTTCCTCACCAAAAAGAACCAAATAGTCGACTATCCGGACGCCAAAGCCTTAGTAGCCTTTAAGCACAACGTCCGAGACGAATGGCTCGCCAGACACCTCGGCCAGGAAAAACCAAGAACAATGGCCGCACTAACAAGCCTCATGACCTGCTTTTGCGCGGGGGAAGACAGCTGGCTGGCTAGATGCAGCACCAGCGACCCGAGTACATCCGAAGTAGGGGATGGAAATGGGAAATCACGACGCAGAAAAGATCAGCGCCGGAATAAGGAAAATGGCCCAAATAGCACGGCAGTCAACACCGGATTCAAAAGCTCTCGGCCGAATAATAAAACACTGCCCCTCAAGGACAACAGCGACGAGCTATCCAACCTAAACAAAATTCTGGATAGGCTATGTCAAATACATAGTACCTCCGGGAAGCCTGCAAACCATACCCACAGAGATTGTTGGGTCTTCAAGCAGTCCGGCCGACTTAACGCCGAATGCAAGGGGCTCGACACACCAAGCGAAGACGACGACGAACCCCACAAGCAGCACGCCGGAAAACAGAAGACTTTCCCACTAGAAGTCAAAACAGTGAACTCACTTCATGTGATAACACGCAAACATAGTGCGGCACCTGCCATACCAGGACACCGTCCGCAGAATGGGGATAGACCCTACCAAATTTTGCCGTAGCAGCACTTCCTTCAAAGGAGTGACGCCAGGCCTTTAAGCCAATTTTACAGGCTCTATACCACTAGAAGTTGTGTTCGGTTCATCCGACAACCTCCGTCGCGAAAATCTCACTCTCCATATCGCCCCATCTAATAGTGGCCCTCAAACACTACGGGGACGCAAAGCTTTCGCCCGCTTTAACGCAATACCACATCACGCGTCTCTTATGCTTCAAATGCCCGGTCCACGCAGCATAATCTCATTAAAGAGTAACTCCGAGTGTTCCTCGACCACGGAGAACGTGAGGCCGCCTTGACAGCCACACACTAATCCGACCTTGCAGGTCAAAGCCCCTAAAAACAGGTCATTCAGACCTCGGACACAGTTAGGCGAGTCCGGCGTAAATAAACAAGAGGCTTCCCAGCCGCATACCCCTTTACAAGGGGCCGCGCGTATAAACGATGAGAGCCAATAAAGCTCAACTTTATTCATCTTCCAAATTATACTTTATTTTAAATACAACTTTTGCACGATATTTCTTCCAAACTAAGTCCTTCTCTTTTACAGATGAAGCACGTGCTACACCCGTCCAGGATACAGCACAACGGAGACACAGGCGCAGACATGCAGCAGGGACCCGTTGCAAGGATTCTTTTCAGATTAAGACCCTGCGTAAACCTTTCTTACTGTCTCTTGTTGATACACATCCCTCAATTTTCTACCATAACCGAGGAGGAGGTTGGCGTTTTGGCATCGGCCGCGTCAGAAGTTCCCGCCTGTACCTGGACACTAGGGGCTTAGGGCATTGTTCTGCCCGGTATCATAAAGACCGAACACCTCAGGGAGTGTTCGGCGTCTCGAGTTAGGCCTTATATGCATCAGCTCCGAATCATGTCTTTGGTCAAATGTTGGGTTTGCCCGGCTCCTGTGTTTTGCTGCCTTACGTACTGCTCCATCGGCTAACGCGGCACCAGGAGAACTACTGCGATTGTGCCCCGGTTCGGCCGGGCAAGCACCTCAGTAGAGAAAGCCGAAAACTGACTGTCATGATATAGCGAGAGACTGGTCAACCACTCGATCGACTATTGGAATGTTTAGAATTCCTCCGCTTTGACGAAGGACCGCTTCCCGGTCAGGCACATACGCGCCCTGAGTTCGGAGAGCGCGGTGCCTCTAGGGGCTATATAGTAGCCCCACCATCGAGCTCCTATGGCTAAGTGAAAGTGATAAAGCATTATAGTCCGGTTGCCTAGTTTGCTATGCTATCACCTCCTTCAAAGGACCAAGACGTTGGATTAAGTGTGAAAAGCGCTTTTTTTGCAAACACCCCTGCACCATGTGCGTGGGGGCTGAAGCCAAAGACTGCAACTTTCAGGTTATTCATACATACACGGCCGCACAGGAGATAGTTCAATACTTGAATGCACAAGTATAAAAAGCCGTTGCATTATAAACATGATCTCAGAAGTCATACATGTCATTTAAACATAACATCCTTCGAGCACTGTGACTCTATTAAACGAGCGCCCTGCAGGACTTCCTCAAAATAGTGCTCGGCGGGTAATCGGCTTTTGTTCGAACCCCGGGATGCAACAGCGGTGGCATCCATCTCTGCCCAGTATGTTTTCACACGGGCGAGAGCCATCCGTGCACCTTCTATGCATGCCGACCGATTCATCGCCTTGATATGCGGCACCGCCCCAAGGAATTGTTGCAACAAGCCAAAATAACTCTTCGGCTTGGGCCTTTCCGGCCACAGATGAGCAACCACATCTGTCATGGCAAGTCTGGACAATCTATTCAGCTCAGCCCACTCAGCGAGCCGATCAGCCAATGGGAGTGGACGCTCCGGACTATGGAATTGAGACCAGAAAAGCTCTTCCATTTCGTGATCCTTTTGGCTTCGAAAGTGCACGACTGCGTCCGCCACACTCGCCGCCAAATCCAGATAAGGATCCTCCGCACCACACAATTGGCCCAACTGAGCATACTTCGGATCCATAAACTTTCTATGCAGTAGAAAGGGCTTTCTAGCCGCAATGTCTCCGGCCTGACGCAGTTCCTCCTTCATAGCCCACATCGCACCACGGGCATCCTTGGCTTCGGCGGCGGCCTTCTTCAGGTCCTCTTGCTCAGCTCGGCGTTCTCTTTCAAGAACCTCATAGCGGTCGGTAGCATCTTTTAATTTCGCGGCCATTCCGGCCATCTCCTCCCTGCTTCGGCAATGAGCAGCCTTTTCGGCTTTTAACTCTTCCGCTGCCTTCGAGGCAGCCGCATCACTTTTCCTGGCTTGCTCCTTGGCTCGAGCAAGCTCTCCTTGAAGGTCTTCCACAGCAGCGGCGCCATCTGCATCAAGCATACAAATTGTAAGGAACGGGCATCAGCTCCCTTACTAGGCAACCGTGGAGCAACCACCTACCTTGCGACTCGTTAAGTCGTTTATTGACCAACACGATGTCCGCATCCGCAACATCGAGTTGCCTCTTCAGTTCGGCAACTCCATCAGTCCGGCTGGCCACCGAACATTCCGCCACCTGCATAGGAAAGGCGACATTCTATAACTGAGATTCTGATCCTTGGCACGCTGTCGCTTTCGACAGCATACCAAGTCTCAGGGGCTACCATCTATACAGGGCGCACTCCATTTGCAAAACTGTCAAAAGGTATGTCATTTTTTGCGTACCTCAAACCCCGTCAGCAAACTTCCGACGGCCTCATACAACCCGTTTTTGGCGGATGAGATCCTCTCAATCACCATACTCATTAATGTGCGGTGATCTTCTGAGATAGACTCCCTCTTGAGCAAATCCTGCAGCTCCACCGGCCGTACTCCAATGGGTGCCGAACTCTCCGGCCCCGCCGGACTCGGGGAGACCCTCCGTGACGACACCTCAGGGTCGTCCGCCCCGCCCGACGGGGCAGCAGATGGAGGCGTCTCGCTCTCCATCATCTCCGGACAAAGGTCCCCCGAAGATGAGCTCTGCTGAGATGGGCTGAGATCCGAACTACAAGGTGAAAACTTAGGTTACCTCTGGAAATAATACAGGGGCGTCCCCTATTACAAAATTCCCTTTTTTTACTTATGACTCACTGGAGGGCTGATTCCTCCAAGGAGACAGTGCGGTCGGGGCTCTTCCCGACACAGGACCTTCCGGTGCAGACTTCTTTCCCCGCTTTGAGGCCTTGGCCTCCGGGTGTTCGGAAGCAGTCCTCTTCTCCCCCTGGAAGGAGGGGCTCTCAATTCCCCCCTTATTGAAGGCCTCCTTGGCAGAGGCGGTAGTTTCCCTGTGCCCCCCTTCGCTCTCCTCCGAAGGCGCAAACTCCAACATTTTGACTAACACGGGATCCAGCGTGGTCTCAGGGAGGGGGGCCGGACACCGTATCAGTTTTGCCTGCGCTATCCACTCCTGTCCAAGGGATAGCTGGTTAAAAGGCAAACCCATGATGAATAAATGGACAATATGTCCGGACACAGGGCTACTTACTTGAGTATCCGGGCGATTGCAGCTTAGGCCAGCGTCCTCGGTTAAGTCCGGATGCATCTCTTGCGATCTGAAGAACAGTTTGTACATCTCCGCGGGTGTCAAACCCATGAAGTGTTGGAGAGCTCGTGGCCCCTCCGGATTAAATTCCCACAGGCGGAGGGGGCAACGTTTGCAGGGCAGAAGGCGCCGGATCAGCATAACCTGTGCCACTACGACCAGATTAATCTCCCTTTCTTGGAGGACTCGAATCCGGTCCTGCAACAGGGGTACGTCTTTGGACGGCCCCCAGTTAAGCCCCTTGTTGACCCATGACGTCAGCCGTTGTGGAGGGCCCGAGCGGAAGATGGGCGGCGGCCTCTGCCTGCTGCCCCTGGGAGCGGTGATATAGAACCACTCCTATTGCCAGAAGCCGAGCTCCTCCTGAAAAGAGCCCTCGTGCCATGGAGCATCGGCCCTCTTGCTTATAACCGCCCGCCGCACTCTGCCTGACGCCCCTCAATCATCTTCGGCTCCACGTTGAAGGTCTTGATCCACAAGCCGAAGTGAGGGGTAGTGCGGAGGAAGGCTTCGCAGACGACAATGAATGATGAGATGTGGAGGATGGACTCCGGAGCCAAGTCATGGAATTCCAGCCCATAGTAAAACATGAGCCCCCTCACAAAGGGATCCATTGGGAAGCCTAAACCCCGACGGAGGTGAGACACGAACACGACGCTCTCGCCGGGCTTGGGAGTAGGAATAACTTGCCCTCGGGCAGGCAACCTATGCGAAATCTCGTAGGTCAAGTACCTGGCGTCTCTCAGCTTTAGCACGTCTTCTTCCGTGACGGAAGAGGGCATCCACCGGCCTCGTAGGTCGGAGCCGGACATTGTCGAAGGTCGAAGGTACCCGAATCTGGAGCCCTAGGTGTTGGAACTCGGGGCGAGGGGCGGATTCGATTGAGGATTGAAGAAAAAGAACGGGCCTTGGTCTCATTATAAAGAGGAAGAATACCGAGAGCCGTCCCCGTGACCGTTTGGAACCCGCCTTTGATGGAGGGGGCGTGGCAACGGGCGCAGTTGGGTTACCCACGTCTGTATTTATGAGAATCCCAGAATAAGGGGAACATGATCTCTGCTTCGACAAGGCGTGCCAAGGAAACCGCTTCACTAAACACGCTGAGGTGGTACAATAAAAACAATTCCAGTAAAGGCTTGGTAGTGGTGTGACGTGACGCCACCAAATACGTCAGCAGATTGAACTTGTGTAATATTATTTTCTCTACGGTGGTACGTGGAATTTATTTTGCAGAGCCGGACACTATCCTGGTGTTCACAATCTTCTATAAATTATTCGGAGGAGGAACCCGCCTTGCAATGCCGAAGACAATATGCGCGTCGGACTCGTCGTCATTGAAGCCTGGTTCAGGGGCTACTGAGGGAGTCCTGGACTAGGGGGTGTCCGGATAGCCGAACTATCATCATCGGCCAGACTCCAAGACTATGAAGATACAAGATTGAAGACTTCGTCCCATGTCCGGATGGGACTTTCCTTGGCGTGGAATGCAAGCTTGGCGATACGGATATGTAGATCTCCTACCATTGTAACCTACTCTGTGTAACCCTAGCCCTCTCCGGTGTCTATATAAACCGGATGGCTTTAGTCCGTAGGACGAACAACAATCATACCATAGGCTAGCTTCTAGGGTTTAGCCTCCTTGATCTCGTGGTAGATCTACTCTTGTAACACACATCATCAATATTAATCAAGCAGGACGTAGGGTTTTACCTCCATCAAGAGGGCCCGAACCTGGGTAAAACATCGTGTCCCATGTCTCCTGTTACCATCCGCCTAGACGCACAGTTCGAGACCCCCTACCCGAGATCCGCCGGTTTTGACACCGACAGCAGCCTTGGTAAAATATGCCGATTCTGATAATACCAAGGATCTCGATTCTAATAATGAGAAACCGGAGAAGGGAAAGAGGAATGGCGGTGCGAAGGGACAGCAACACAACCAGGGAGGCCATGGGAATAATGGTAAGCGTAAAGCGGATTCAGATTTTGTGGCTAATGCTAATGTGCAGCGTCGTAGGGGTAAACCGCCCCAACGTGGTGGGACAATGAATCTGGAGCGCCTGTTGAATCAGCCCTGTCAAAACATGGAACCAAAGAGGTCCCTGCAACACATCTCTGGAAGGATTGCAACATTATGAAGGAGTTCAAAAACTCTGATCTCTTCCGGTATGATCAGGGCCTGTCGGGCGGTTCAGGTCCAGGTTTTCATGGTGGCGGCGGTTCAGGCTCTGGGTTTCAGAACAATCACAGTAACCAGAACAACCAAGGTGGTAATAACCAACAGAGTAGTCAAGGGAATCAGTAGCAGTCGGGTTACCGGAGTCATACGAAGCAGCTGAATGTTGGACAATATCATGTATTTACCACTAGTCTGTGCAAGCGTGATCTGAAGCTGCATAAGAGGGCGGTCAATGCGGTTGAACCGGCAGTTCCATGCTATCTGCGGTGGTCGGAACAGCCTATCGTGTGGAGTAGGGAGGATCATCCGCCCCGGGTTGACAATCCAGGTCAGCTAGCTCTGGTGGTGGCACCTCAGGTGGGAGGTTACAAGTTCACCAAAGTACTCATGGATGGAGGAAGCAGCATTAATATTCTGTATTATGAGACATTCCGCCGAATGGGGTTGACAGATAAGAATCTTAAACAGTCCAATACTGTTTTCCATGGTGTGGTACAAGGAAAGTCGGCATATCTAGTGGGAAAGATTGCCTTGGAAGTTGTGTTTGGGGATGAACATGATTCCCGGTCTGAGACATTGACTTTTGAGGTGGTGAGAATCCAGAGCCCGTATCACGCACTGTTTGGGCGACCGGCTTATGCAAAATTCATGGCCAGGCCTTGTTATATTTACTTGCAGCTCAAGATGCCGGGTCACAAAGGAACCATCACGGTTCATGGAAGTCGGAAAATCGCTTTGGATTGCGAAGAGAGTGATGCGGCTTACGCTGAGTCGGTTTGTGCTACAGAGGAGTTAAAAGTTTTACAAGGAGAATGTTGATCCGGCAGATATGACCCCTCTGAAGAAGCCCACCATTGAGCATGACCCAACCCTACACTTCAAACCGGCTGACGAGACAAAGCTTGTTGACTTTGTACCTGGCGATTCGTCCAAGCAGTTCAGCATAAGCACCAATCTGGATCCAAAATAGGAAAGCGCGCTCATCGAGTTCATTCGTGAGAACCGGGACATCTTTGCATGGAAGCCTTCTGACATGCCAGGTGTACCGAGGGAACTCGCTGAGCACACTGTTAATATTGATCTGAAATTTAAACCGGTCAAGCAATTTCTTCGTCGCTTTAATGAAGAGAGACGCAAGGCAATTGGGGAGGAGGTAGCCCGGCTGTTGGCTGCTGGGTTTATCGTTGAAGTGTTTCATCTTGAATGGTTGGCTAATCCGGTGCTGGTTCTTAAGAAAAACGGGACTTGGCGTATGTGTGTGGACTACACGGACTTAAATAAGGCTTGCCCGGCCGATCCTTTTGCTCTCCCGCGTATTGATCAGATCATTGATGTGACGGCGGGTTGTGAGCGCCTGAGTTGTTTGGATGCTTATTCAGGGTACCATCAGATTAAAATGGCAGTTAAGGACCAGGAGAAGACAGCTTTCATCACTCCCTTTGGAGCCTTCTGCTATGTTTCTATGCCCTCTGGGCTCAAGAGTGCTCAGGAAACTTATCAGCGTTGTGTGCAAAATTGTCTTCACACGCAGATTGGGTGTAATGTTCATGCCTATGTGGATGACATTGTGGTGAAATCCAGGGAAAAGGAGACATTGATAGCTGATCTCAAGGAGACGTCTGACAACCTCCGGGTTTACAAGATGATACTTAACCCGGATAAGTGTGTCTTTGGTGTTCCGGCATGCAAGCTGCTCGGTTTTCTAGTGTCTAACAGGGGCATTGAGGCTAATCCGGAAAAGATCAAGGCAATCACATCCTTGGCTAAACCGACATGTATCAATGATGTTCAGCGTCTCGCAGGCCAGATTGCAGCCCTCAGCCGGTTTATCAGTCGTCTAGGTGAGAAGGCCATTCCCTTGTATCAGATGCTGAAGAAGACGGATGATTTCGTCTGGAGTGATGCGGCCAATGCGGCCTTTGAGGAGTTAAAATGGCAGTTGATTGAACCGCTAGTTCTTGCAGCCCCAGTTGATCATGAGCCTTTACTATTATACGTGGCTGCTAATGCCCGAGCGGTCAGTGTGGCAATTGTGGTAGAGCGTAAAGAGGATGGGAAGGAGTATCCGGTTCAACGACCAGTATACTACATCAGTGAAGTTCTGATCGAATCAAAGCAACGCTATCCGCATTGGCAGAAGTTGGTGTATGGGGTTTTTATGGCCAACCGAAAGCTCAAGCCATATTTTCAAGGTCACCCCATCACAGTGGTTAGTTCTGCTCCCTTGGGCGATATCATCCAAAATAGAGAAGCAACTGTCCGGGTTGCAAAGTGGGCAATTGAGCTTGGTCCACATGGTTTGAAATATGTACCTCGAACAGCCATCAAGTCTCAGGCTCTTGTGCACTTTATCAATGATTGGACCGAGTTGCAAGCACCGGAAGAGAAGCCGGATAATACGTACTGGACTATTCATTTCAATGGATCAAGGCAGTTGGAAGGCTTGGGGGCTGGAGTTGTCCTAACTTCCCCTCGAGGTGATAAAATTTGCTATGTCCTCCGTTTGATGTTTCCTTGTACTAACAATGCAGCTGAGTATGAAGCTCTACTTCATGGTCTCCGTGTGGCTAAAGAGATGAACTTAACTCGAGTTCATTGTTTCAGAGATTCTGATCTGGTGGCTCAGCAAGTTTCTGGTACTTGGGATTCTAAGGATCCACTCATGGCGGCTTACAGATGTGAGGTAGATATTGTGGCGGGTCACTTCAAAGGATACCAGGTTGAGCATATTGATCGGCACAAAACGAAGCGGCAGACGCTTTGAGCCGACTTGGATCTCAGCGTAAACCGGTACCTTGCTAACACATTTTTAGATATCTTGCATAACCCGTCTGTTAAATTGCCAACAGAAGAGGATCGGGCTGTTCCTGATCCGGAGGCGTAATTGGTGGCCGCTTTGCACGTTGTGCCGGATTGGACGGTTCCATATCTGGCGTATATGAGCCGGGGTGAGCTACCAAATGATCAAGTCCTGGCCCGACAGATAGTCCGGTGGTCCAAGTCCATGGTTATTCACAATGGTGAGTTGCACCGCTGTAGCGTTTCAGGCGTATTTCAGCGTTGTGTTTCTCTAGAAGAAGGCCAAGCGATCCTCCGGGAAATTCATGAAGGGGATTGTGGTCATCATGCCGGTTCAAAGTCCCTGGTTGCAAAAGCTTTTCATCATGGGTTTTACTGGTTGACAGCTCATGCTGATGCGGAGGATCTGGTAAAGCGATGTGATGCTTGTCAAAAAATTTCACGCAGAGCTCATGTTCCGGCTCAGGAGCTACGGATGATTCCCATCACTTGGCCTTTTGCTACTTGGGGGCTTGATATGGTGGGACCCTTTAAACGTTCCCAGGACAAGAATACCCACCTGTTGGTGGCAGTTGATAAATTCACCAAGTGGGTTGAAGTGGAGCCTGTTAGCAAGTGTGATGCGGCTACGGCGGTTCAATTTCTCAAAAAGATTATTTTCCGTTTTGGCTATCCACACAGAATCATCACGGATAATGGTACTAGCCTTTCCAAAGGTGAGATGGAGGATTTCTATCAGAGAGAGCACATCCGGCTTGACCTAGCATCTGTGGTGCACCCTCAATCCAACGGTCAAGCAGAACGAGCTAATCAAGAAATCTTAAAGGGTCTTAAACCCCAGCTCATGATTCCCTTGAAGCGGACGCCGGGTTGTTGGGTGGAAGAATTACCTTCTGTGTTGTGGAGCATCAACACCACCCCCAATCGATCAACAGGATACACGCCTTTCTTTATGGTCTACGGGGCAGAGGCGGTTCTCCCAAGTGATATACGTCATGATTCGCCCCGGGTTGCTAATTACGTTGAAGCAGGCAACGAGCAAGCCTGCCAAGAGGCACTGGACTTGCTAGATGAGAAGCGGGATATGGCTTTGGCACGATCGGCAGTTTATCAACAAGACCTGCGGCGTTATCACAGCCGCCGGGTTAAGACAAGAGCCTTTCAAGAAGGTGACTTGGTGCTCCGGCTTATCCAGGATCAGACCGACATACACAAGTTATCCCCGCCATGGGAAGGACCCTTTGTGGTCAGCAAGAATCTGCACAACGGATCATACTACCTCATTGACGTTCGAGATGACTCACGCAAATCTGACCAGGAGACCCGGCGGCCCTGGAACATAGCTCTCCTCCGGCCTTACTACACTTGAGCCATAGGCTCTTTTTTATGTACATATTTTGACAATGTATATATTATCATCAATAAATGAATCAACATCCTTGCTTTAAAGCGAGGCCTCTGCTGTTTTTTCTCAAATATTCTTTGAGCTACATGGGGGCTTCAGCTGACAAAGCGGAGTACTACCTGTTAAATCGGCTATCACGCCACAAAAGCTTGGGAGCTTCACACCCAAAGGGCCAAAGAGAGTTTTCAATGCTATGCACAACTCAAACATAGGCACCTAATGAGCACAGCTCGTCACATTACTTGGGGGCTCCTTGGTCCAATACCAAGAAGTTTGAATGGACCCTTGTAGCTGGGTATCGACCCACGGCTTGGAAGCCTGGTATATTTACCTAAAACCCCGGGTTAACCTACCTTCATCAAGTAAGACACTCCTATGCAGGTCATCCTGGCACGGCCCTCCGAACGTTTGACAGTTACTCTCCTTGAGACCCTGCACTTGTCAAAGTTAAAACGGTGATTGGTTAGTTGGAGGTCCATCTTAAAAGGCTTTGTTAAATGGTTCAACTCAGTGGCCTGGCAGCCCACAAAAGCCTCGAATTTGGGCCTGGCAGCCTCCAAAAAGCTTCAACTACACGGTTTCATTTGAGTTTTGGCTGAATTTTATGTTAAATCAATTTTTTTTGGCTTGATCAGTCATCTTCTTAGCCCGGTATTCTGTAAACCGGCTTGGTTTGCAACTACATGTTGACAGACCTTAATTTTAAACCGGAGTTTCTTAACCCGGCTTGGCATTGACTCCCTGTCAACAGCTCGGATCATCTGGCGTGAATCATCACCCGGTATGACTTAATCTACGACATCAGAGAATGATGGAGATACAAATAATTCAGATTTGGGGTTTTCACCCTTATTTCAATTCACGTTGGCCAGCCAACTAACCAGGGATCTTATATTACCGGTATGTATAATTTCATATTTTTATGATTTGATTATCAATCTGGCCTATTTTGGGCATTATGACCCGTCCGGCGATAAACCGCTAGGACCCTTTGTCTTTTTTATGCGCACAGGAGTTGCATATTATGATAGTTGGAACAAAATTGACATTGATATGGCGGATCCACGCAAAATATCTCCTGCACGATGGCAACAGATCATCATAAGTTTTTGCTATCCTATTACACGGCTCTCTAAGGCCCAAAATATGGAATTGTTCACATGGATAGTTTCTGATATATCAACCGCCTTGACGGATTAAGCTTCATCACCGGGTTGATGTGAGGTAGATGGGTCATCTGGCATCGGTTCAGCCTCCTCCTCATCCAATGGCTGGAAGTCATTGGTGGTCCAATCAATCCGGGTCAAGGCCTGAAAGACAGCCTCTTCACTTATAAGCTCAGCCGGGTCAACGTCAGGGGCGTAAGTATGCTTACGGTTTGGTGGAATAAGGTTCTGCACTTCAGGAATCACAGCTTCAACCCGTCTGTTGTTTGCATCATAGAAAGATCAGTGAACCGTCAGGTTCGCCTCTTCTGCTAGTTGACTCGCCAAAGGACGCATCTACCTTGTTACACGTTTGAGGGCGTCATTGTCAAATTCTTTGCCATTTTCTTGTGCACTGGGGAAGCCTTTGGCTATATCAGCCGGATCAAGATCAGCTATCCATGCCTTGGCTCGAGTCAGCACCAGCAAAGCGCCTGCCCAAGCAGCAGATCGCTTCAGCTCTTCTATTTGCGCTGGCGTCATTGAGAGGCGATCCAGCGTGTCCTTGATAAGCGTTGGTGCCGCATTGTCATATGAAGTTGCGCATATAACCCGTTGAGCGCCGATATACAACTGTTCAATTAGTGTATATGCAGCTTTGAGCTTCTTCCGCATGTCAGAACCTAGATGAGCAATGCGACTACCTATATCGGTTCAGGAAATGCATGTTAAAACGATGAAATTTCAAAGAGATACAACTTTGGCAACCACTACTTACCAAATATGGCAGAGGTCATGACATTGATTTGGCGCTTTAATCCAGACAGTTCTTCTTTCACCGGTTCAAGAGCTGCTTCATCAGTCTCCCCCCGCTTCACCAGTCCGGCCTTTTTGGTGTCCCAGTTGGTCTGTTCAGCCTTAAACCATTCTTTAAGCTGCTCCATGGTGGTCAAGGCGGTTTTCATCTCATCCCTGGCCTTGGTGGTTTCTGCTTGTTGGGTTTTCAAATTTTCTCAAAGATCAGCAATTTGTGAGATTTGTTGATTTATTTCATTCTGCAACAGTAAGAGAGCATGTCAATATTTTTGTTCAAAGTCCCAAGCATATAACCAGTTATACACTCGGCACTTGGGGGCTAATGCGGATCATTTTTTATGCGGGTACTTGAAGTCCCAAGGATTAATACAAGTTTTAATCATGGCACTTGGGGGCTAATGTGTGTTTGATCAGACATAAAGAAAATTTCACAAGTTACCGCATGGAGTGTATAAAGTCCCGGTTTGACTTTCTCAAGACAAACCGGCCCTTGGGGGCTACAATGCAAAGAAGGTACAGAACAAGACGAAATAATGTTTACCTCATAGCGCTCCTTCATCAGATTTACTAAACCGGCTTCATAATCACGGCTTGTATACAACTGGTTTAGGAAGCCGAAGTGAAGATCTTGAGCAGGGAGATCGGTATAAGCAGACAAATCAGTCTTCCCCTTCCCCTTGCTCATGGCAGCAAATTCATCCTTGGCAGTGTGCTTTGATAGAGCAACCGGATTACCAGGGGCGTTATATGCAGTGCCCGTAACAACAATGTCATCATCCTTGGCCGGGCTGGAAGAATCAATATTCTGAAGTGCTTTCGTGGAAGGGCTTGGCGGTTTGTTAGTTGGACTTGGCGGATCAGCAGTTGAGCCCCGTTGTTCTATTGCGGGACTTGGAGGAGCCGGAGGATGTGAAGTGTCAGCTTCTGCAGTCGGTTCAACTTCTGGCGGGTTAGCATTACCATCTTGGTTCTGCCCAGCAGAGCTGTCCATGGCAACTTCCGGGTTTTCATCATGATGCTCGGGCGTCTTTTCCGGATCAACTTCAACAGAAGGGTCGCTGGTCTTGGTCTTCTTGCTTAATCGAGCCTTGGCGCTACAACATCAAAGGTTAGAGTATGGTAAACAGACAAATAAAGTTATAAACTATGTAATACTCACCCAGCAACAACTTTGAGAGGAGGTAATTGGGTGGTTGACGAACCGCAGACGAGTTGGAAGAAGCCTGGTAATTCGGGTCAGACGGATTGAGAGGGCATCGGAAGAAACCTTTTAAAGGATAATGTTTTTCAGGAAAACAAGTCACCTCTGAACGGCGTTTTCGGGAGGGCATATCAGCTAAATCGGACGAAGTGATTTGTTGACCACTACGCCGGGTTGTGCGACGATCTTCGGCTTGCTGTGTCTTCAAAGAAAATTTTGGATCCAAATGAGCAAGGGGGTGAGATTGTTTTACTTTCCAGACTGTACGGCGAATTCTTTGACCCGGTACAGGATCTGAGTCGGAAGAAAGAAGAATTACCTCAACATGATCTGCATGGCTGGCCTCAGCGTCATCCTGAAAATGGAAATTGTCAATAAGATATACGAAAAAGGAGCCAAGTGAGTCAAGTTCTACCTCAGCATCTGATTCTTCCTCCGGCGGATCAGAAGACTCGGCGGTTTTCTTCTTTCCAGGCTTCTTGGTGGCCTTGGTTTTTACACGAGGAGCACGGGCCGGTTTAGTCCGTTTCCAGAAAGAGCTGTCGGCCTGAAATTAAGGCAAAGAAAGGTTAGTAGACAGTCAATGCGGAAGCAAATCAGTAAGGTATGCACATAAACTTACCGCCGGCGGTTTGTTGGAGACGTAAAACGGAGCCAAACCGGTTTGGCTGCATGTAGAGACCGGTTCATCAAGCATCCTCTTTACGCATTCGGCGATTTCAAGGTCGGTCATGACTACTTCATGATATTGTTGAGGGTCTTTTACATTGCCGGTATACTCATGCATCAATCCGGGGCGGCGGCTCAAAGGCAGAATGCCCCAAGAAACCCAGCAGCGGACAAGATCAATACCAGTTAAACCGTTGGCCATCAGAGCCCGGAGCTTGGCAAGTTGAGGAGCAAAATTCTTCCATTCTGCGGCGGTTAAACATGGAGGCAATGGGTGGCCATTGCTAAGCTGATGAGGGCGGTAGCCTGGCAAGGGATTTTCTCCATCAGGAGTAGTGTTCCGGCAGTAAAACCAGGTCTGGTTCCAATCTTTAGGATGGCTATGATGTTTGGCATGAGGGAAGTCAGCCTCTTTCCTTTTTTGAATTGACACGCCACCAAGCTCTGTGTTGGGACCATCTGAGAATTCTGTGCGGCGGTTCAGATGAAAGAAATCCCGAAACAACTCCATAGTTGGCTCTTCTTGAAGATAGACTTCGCAGAATACTTGAAAGTTGCATATATTTGATACAGAGTTCGGACCAATATCTTGCGGATGGAGTTGGAAGCTTGCGAGGACATCCCGGAAATTTTTTGATCCGGGCGGGCTGATTCCCCGGTCTAAGTGTTGCATAAAAACAATCACCTCTCCTTCTTGAGGTTCAGGTGGACATTCCGATTCCGGAACTCGCCAGTGGAGAACCCTCTTTGAGGCTAAAGCACCACTGGTGACATAACCATTGATCTGTGTCTCTGTGATCCGGGACGGAACCCAATTGCAAGCAGAAAATTGCTTTGACATTCCGGAAAGAGGAACTGAAAGTAAAAGTGCCGGTTTAAGGTGTCTAATTCAATGTTAAACCGGAGAAGAATACTGTGCAAGTTTAGTTGGCGGTTTAAGAGAGGGCTAATGCTATATGGCGGATTGACTATTAAAGGGTTAAACCGCCTGTAGGCAAAAGGACCAGAATTTGAAACTTCGGCTAAGTACTGACAGAAACATTTTTCACACAATGGTCAAATTTATTTGGATCTACCACATATCTGTAAAGCAGTTTTTATCTGTGAGTTCTAAAGGTGCTAAATAGAGCAGGGAAGGCCATGTACTCTACAGAGGTAAAAGAGCGATATGCTAGCATTAAAAATGGACGTACAGTACCTACCGCATGAGATCTACACTATTACTGGGTCAAAAATTATCGCGGCAGGTGGAAGAACAAAGAACGATGAAGAACTGTGCGGAAGAGCTCGGGAACCCTAGAAACAGATCTAAAGACGGAGGAGAAAGGAAGTTTACCACTGCAGATCTATTGCGGAAAAAGGAGGATGAAAGTCTGGTCCGTTTCAGGTTGATGCAGCGGCCTTTGTTGATGCAGATCTCGAAGGTCGCGGACGGCGCCAGAGCTCCAAAGCTTGGGCGTCGTGAGGAAGAAGAAGGCAGAAGGGAAAAAAAGAGAAGGGCCCTTGGACCTTATTTATAAGGGAGAGAGTAAAACGGCAGGAGCGGGAATCAAGGAGCCTGAAACGGCAGAATAAGTGCGCCTGTCGCCTCGATTTTAGGGATAACCATTAAGTGAAGGGAATCTTTTTTAATTATTGTTTACAGAGATGATGTCATGATGGACCGTTGCTGCGTTCAGAGGATGACGTCACGGCGGTTTACAAAGTTTCAGGAGAAGACAATATGGCGGTTTACGAAAATACAAGAAGATGCCCGCAAGGGATATTTGAAGTATTGAAGATTGACATGAACAAATTCAAATCAATCTGGGGCCTAATGTGGAGGATATAGCTATTGAGTATAAACCAGCCAGGAGGGTCCGGTTCACCCTTGACTATGTTGAAGCCCATGAAGATCCGGAAGATGGCGCTTTACTAAAGTAGCATAGAAGCCCGAAGCCCAAGCGCGGATTAGGGCCCATAGTGGTAAACCGCCATGACTATGTAAACTTGTAGTATAAGTTAGGAAAGGAGAGACCAAGCCGGACGCTTTGTATGAGTCGGCCTCGGGGCTCTGTAAACCGGCCGGGCGTCAACCTGTGTATGTAAAGGGGTAACCCGGCGGCGGTTCAAGGACAACAGACAACAACTCGAGACTCAGGCAAGCGTATTCCGCTCCCTGATCATCAAAACCCAATCAATCCCATCACAACTAGACGTAGGCTTTTACCTTCATCGAAGGGGCCGAACTAGTATAACTCCCGTGTCCCTTGTCCGGTTTAACTCCTTCAAGCTAACCCATTGCGATGGCTCCACAACTAAGTCCTTTCACAAGGACATCTGACGTGATAATTCCACGACCGAAACCGTAAGCATGATGAGTATAGTGTTGCCCGTGGCAGTGGGATGGCAGATCTGGAGCTGCAAATCGCGCAAAGGGTAGTTAGCAACTGATGTTTGCTTTGAAATAACAACTAAGATTTGGTATGGACAATAAAGTACACTTGACAAGTGGATTAAAGTGGAAACTCAAGTGGGACCTTTAGCTAACCAATTAGATGTGTCTGTTAACTAATATCAATATCATATCACAATCATATTTGAACAACTAAGCTTTGGAATTTTGAGTGTTGTGTTGTTTAGCTTGAAGGGTGGAGTAATGCTAGTATGATAGAAAGCACCTACGTAGACCATAGTAGAGTAAATAAAAGGGGAAAACCCTAAGCATCAAGAGTAAAATTAGGAAAGTGGAACTAGCTGGACGAGTGGGTGGCGCACATGCTTTTCAAAACGAATATAGGAGCATTAGGTGACCAACTAAACGTTCTCTATTTTAGTGATATAAGCATCATAACAGATTCGTATTTCAACACATAAGCTTTGGGTTGAGGTCTTGAGGAGCAGTGCTAGCACGACACGAAGCACCTACGATGATGGTAGTGAATATAAAGGGGGGAACCATAAGCTTTACGAGTATAGTGCCTGTGCCATGGCGGATTGAAGGTGCAAACCAGACAAAGCTACTTCGCAACCAATGTTTGCTTTCAACTAGCCACTACGATTTGGTACGGACAAGAAAAGTACAATAAAAAAATTACGATCTATTTTCTGTGTGAGATCAATAACTTAAGCGCATATGGAAGAGTACCACCTCTCTTGCGACGCCGTGTAGGCCTCTGCTAATACGTTGAGCGTGCTGCGGGTGCGATGACTGTCAGCGGATGGGAAGAAGACTTTAGACGGCAGACGGCCGGGTCGGGGGATAAATCATTTTTCCGTGGACGAGGCAGTCATAGGAGCGGCAACGGAAAGGTGGACGATGGCGCCGATGAAGCGAGAGGATGAGATGAAACGATCCTGGTCCAGTGCCATGGATAAGAGACGTCCATCTCTTGCGGTGGACGATGGGGTAGGGGTAGCGGCTCCGGCAAGGTGGAGGTTGGGGTGGCGGACGGAGGAGGCTGGCCGCAGTGGGGAGGTTGTCGTGGCGCCGACGATGTATGAATGGGGAAATGGAGGGGAGGGGTGGGACTCAAACTTTGGGACGCGCTTCTCTGAAATGTGGGAAAGTTACAAACTTATCCCCGTTTAAAATTTCAGACATAACGTCGATTGGGGATAGGACGGTAATCTCGCATCTCCCAAATATTTGCCGGTAACTATTTCGGGCGAGGAGAGGGTGTTTTGCCGCCCACGGTTGGCGCCCACGGTGTAGGAACGGGGCTGATAGGTAGGGCGGTTGTGTCACGTCTGAGGGAAGTTACACATCTGACCCTATTTAAAATATTAGCCTACATCAATTTCGGACGAGGAGAGTTTGTTTTGCTGCCCACCGTGTATGAATGGGGAAATGGAGGGAGAGACACATGTCTTTCAGACGAGCTTGAATAAAATATGTTTTGCCGCCCACCGTGTATGAATGGGGAAATGGAGGGAGAGAGACATGTCTTTCAGACGAGCTTGAATAAAATATGTTTTGCCGCCCACGTTTGGCGCCCACCGTGTCTGAATGGGCTCAGAGGCCATCGTGTCATGTCTGATTGATGTTACTAGTCTACCCCTATCGACAACAGTGTAAATCCGGTCGATAAGGATGTCCAGTGTCAGGGGTAGACAGTAATTTCCATCTCGCAAACACTTGCTTCGGGTAGCCCACAAATTATAGTGGGTGTTTAGCCGCTTCGTTCAAAACATGGGAGAATTAGCATTCACGTTTGCCCTGGGCCCTGGAAAACTAAATTCAAATCCAATTTGTATTCGATTACGGATATCCACAGATAATTCTACGTTTTGTTATTTATTTCTTGAAAACCACAACAAAGATTTATTCCACCTTTATATATGATTATGATTTAGAAATGTCGTGATCTTCGAATTCACTAGGTTGGATACACTTTGAGTCAAACAGTTATTTCATCCAATACAATATGCTCACACAAAAACAGTTCACCTTATGTCAATCATACAAGTACTTAGGATTACCTCGCCTAAAAAATTCGGATCATTACAACACATGGACAACATAGGGGGTCTTACAACATAATCCATTCAGAGACATGACACAACATGCAAGTACAATAATCTAATGACAATTTCAACTGGTATCTAAATAAGAACCGGGATTACCCTGGGCTTCAAATAGCAGAAACAACAGGACCTCCTCTGTCTTCAAATGCAACATTCTTACTTCCTCCAATTCTTGGGTTGCTTGCATAATGCGTGCCGCTAATTGCATAATTTCCAGCCTCAAGATAAAGATTACCTCATTCATGGCAGCCACACCATCTCTTTTTGCCTCTAGTAGAGCCTCAAGAACTAGAATATATGTGCTCAGACTGCTCTCCGGTAGTGTTGCCTCTGAACTGCTACCATCTGGTAACATGGATGGCGCACTGCTTCCACAAATAGATTCTGGGGTTGTACATTGTGTCCTAGTGTGAATGACATCCTGAAAGGTTTCGCTGGACATAAGTAAGAGATAGTTATCGCACGATCCAGGTAGTAAGTTTACATGGTAAATGACATACGAATTATTGCCGAGCATGGCAAGCTATATTTAAATGGTTCAAAGCAGCATCAGTCGAAAAGAAATTAAAATGGTAAGATAAAACTAGGGATGTAAGTGGCAAATAAACGACATCCGCCAGTCCCATCTAGTTAGTTTTTGCTAGCTAGCTAGTTCATTTTCGTCCAAAAACAAAATCTCTTTTGAACTATCATACCACTAGTGGACTTTAATCAGGATTAAACGGGACCCAATTGACATCCCTAGTTGAAAGGGAGTGTACCACCGCTATATTTAAGTTGCCAATGCATCTAAGCAGTTGAAATAATTTGAGAAAGCACTTAACAGTGTGGCCTCATATAAACTACGAAGACAGTCTTATGATGAAGTTCAGAGGAAAAGTTAAGGACTCAAATGAACTAGGCATGCATTTCTTTACAATAGTACAACAGACACTGCTGACATATTGGCCAACTCAGGTATAGCGTAACAAGTAACAAACAAGCATTCGAATCAAGCAATACAACAAAGCAGACAACTGCACTATTTGTAATTCCATAGGATTACAGGTTGAGGGCACAAGCCAAGAAAGCAGCCCACTCGCATTACATTTTACATGTACTAAAACACATTGGCTTACCATATGTTGTAGTGAAGCCTCGCTACTGTTGCAATGTTCTTTGAAGATATCGTCAGCATCCCGTGGTTGCAAATCTAGTTGTTGTAGTTTATTCTGCACCCTCTATTTAGGTAAAATTAATTTTAATCACATGCACTGGAACCAACAGGTGGCATCAGAACAACACCATTATCATAAATATAGCATGCAAGAAGTAAAATAGTAGGCAGTGATATCTAGGAAGTACAGTAATACTTAGGACAAAACTAAAGCATATTAACTATATGTGCACTGGTATGTAATTTAGCACATGTAATATGTTCACTGCCAGAAGTATGGCCCTACAGGTGCAAGCAGAATAACGCGTCTCATGAAAAATTGAATGATGCCTTGAAGAAATTCAAAGGTGCAGTGCTTATGCTAAGAAAGTGAACGTACGCGCCGGTCGTTGGATAATAGTACCTGATTCTCGGCGGCGTATGGGTATCGTTGTCATATGTTATAGCTAAGGATCGTCGATGGTGCTCGTGTTGCGGTTGAGTTTGGGCCGGCTGTCGCCATCGCTGAAGCGGCTCCGCTGCTATGGTTGCGGCGCCTGTCGACATACAAGAAAGCTCATCTATGGTAAGTGAACAGTTGCACGATAAAGAGAAAAACCGAAGGAGTGCAAATCGAAATAACCTGATGAGGCTGCATTGTCGGTAAAGCAGGGCCGGTGGAGTTGAATGTGGCATCCGTGGAGCGAGTCCGGTGCAGTGGACGAATGCTTCGGCGGGTGCGTTCTACAGTGCTTTCGGTGAGGCGGATCTATTGCGACGGACGAGGGCTTGTATGAAGGGCCAGCGATGGGGCGGACGAGGGACTTAGTGAAGGGCCTACACTATGGTGGACGAGGGCGCCGGTTAAGTAGATCTGGTGCGGTGGACCATGATGGCGGTGAAGGAGATCTGGAGCGGTGGACAAGCCAGTCGCTGAAGCGGTTCCGGTGAAGTGGTGAGTTGGCAGTTGGGGGTTCCAAGGTGCGGAAGGTAGATCCGGCGGGGTGTAAGGTCCACCGCTGCAGCGGAGGACTAGATTCTGCAGCTTGCCGTGGTTGGGGGGGGTCGGGGTGGGGAAGGGGAGGGGCTCTGGGAAGAACGTTGGGGGCAAAGAGGGGAAAACAATGGAGTTATCAAAGCAGCCCTTTACCGTTCATGTGGCAAGGGTAAAACAGAAATATCGCAGGGCTAAACTTTCGAGCGCGAGATATTTTGATGTGAGCGGGAAGTTAGAAAGCTTTTGGCACCTGAAATTATATTCTGCTCTTGTACAACCGACTATGATATCATGTCCGAGAATTTGTTTGTTTTGCATGCAAAAAAGTGCAAGTTTTGAAAATCAATGTCTCCAACTCAAAACTTAGATTGTCCATTCAATTCAAATATGGATCATTGAGCTAGTACAAGCAAATACCATCATATGGTCCAATTAAAATGAAATTCCAAATGTGTTTATCCTAAATATGATGAAAAAAGCAAAAATGTGTATGTGTATGAATAAAGTGGATGATTATAAAGTTTGAACATGCCCGTATGTGTATATCTCTAGGTTTGATATATGAATTTGAAATCACGAAATCCCGGCTTAAAATTGTACCTCAGTTTAAATGAATTACAAAAGCTAATGATGGAGTCAAATTCCAAAACTCCAATCTTAGGTTTGTCATTCTGGTACATCAAGGTATATCACGCATGTTCAAAAGTATCGTTATCTCATAGTCCAAACTGTGAAAATTGATCAACCATGAGTGCACACACTATTGACCATGTATATCTCAATTATGCTAAAGTCCCTCAAATATAGACACCTCACTTTATCTGAAGCCACCCCCACTCATCGCCCCCCCACACACAGAAGTCATTCTCTCTCCCAAACACCAACACACGAGCACATTAACACCCCTCTTCTAAAGTCTGGACCCCAATATAGGTCTGTATCACTTTGTCTCTCGGGCATGCACACATCTCTTCCCCCACTCTCTAGGTCTCCCGGCTTCTCTCTTTCCCAAGCACACACACTATGTAGAGTGTATCTTTCCCATACACATAAAACATCGCCCCCAAACGTCTATCTCCCTAGTTATGTGGTTCTCGCACACTCACCTCACACACCACCCCCATTACAAACAAGCACACTTTGTCTCCTTGTGCACCACTCTCCTCTTTCTATCTCTCCCACATGCGGCCCCGCCCCAGCTCCTTCCCTGTATACATATATGCCGTGACTCTTTCCATAGCTCCCTAATGTATCATCGTTCTCAATCTCGCACAGTGTTCTCTACACCATCTATTCTAGAGCTCTCATGAAGTCCCTATCACACACACGATGACTCGCTTCCCTTGCATCTCCGTACATAGGAAAATTTCGAACAACATCAACATTGTATCCCTATCTATACACCATTTATTGACACAAACGACCCCTCTCTTCCTCTCTCTCTCTCTATCGCTAGATCTCTCTCTCTATCTCTCTTGCTCTCACACCCCTCTCCCACACACACTCGATGTCTCTTCCAAATAGTCTTCTCCCCCCGCCCGCACCCATGCTATCCCGCTACTACACATGTCACACCATTCCCCCTTCCCTTATACTAGGTTTACATCATTAGTGGTCTCTCTAATCCACATACACACACTCCCTCTCACACACAAATGCGCGCACAAACACACATTGACACACACAAACACCCATTTATCTTGATCTTCATCTCTCCCCATGTCCGCATGTGTATCTCACACACTCACTCTCTAATTATGTATATGTGTGTCCATGTTACACAACACAAAGCCCCATGTACATGTCTCTCTCTATCCTCCACACACATAGCCACAAAGAATCTGTTATCATTGCCTCAGTCTCTAGACATATCACTCTCTCTCTCTCTCTCTCTCTCTCTCTCTCTCTCTCTCGTAAACACGCTCAACAAGGGTTTCCCCGTGAATAACTTACCGTCTATTCATCAACAGTCGTGGCAGTATGACGAACACGAGATGTGAAAAAGAATAAATCTACACGTGCTTAGACCACCTAGTATGACTACTAGGACTAGAGCAAGCCAAAAAGCGCGCTGCCATCACCCCCTCCTTATCGGCGATGGGAAAACCTTTGTTTTACACAGTCGAGAAGGCATTGTTCTAAGGCCCCACACACTGAGGCGTTGAATAGAATGTAGATGCTAGTTTACAGAAACAAGTATCGATAATACGTTTCTATCTCCATACTTATATTTCTTCTCTTATAAAAAACCGAGTTGGTGAAGATGGTACGCGTGCCATCTTGCAATATAGATCATCCGATCTATATTTGTCAGATGGAAATTAAACTAAAAAGATACCCGCACCCCAGCCCTCTCCACATTTGCAGACAAGGCCTTCCCTCGTTCATCCTTATCTCCAACAACCTCATTGTTGAGCAATTAAGAAAGGAAGCCTCTGGAACAAACTGGCCTGGTGGCCGCTGCCGGCATCGTCAATCCCCATGCCTCCGCTCAGTCCGACCACCAATCACCACCACGCCCCACTCCTCTTCACCTTATCTCCTATTTCTCGAGATATCATTAGTTTTTATACATGGGATTACTCCTGCATGGGTCAATCCCAAAAAGTGTTTTATAAAAAATGCATCTTGATGTTCCATGCAATGCACGAATCTTGCTAGTACTCCTATAGAAGACTAAGTTGGTGATGATGGTGTGTCTGCCATCCGTCATTTCTGACCATTAGATCTACATCTAATGACTGTGAGGTAAGTTGTTGCCTTTTCTCACCAACATCCCACCTGTCTACCAATTTGCAGAAAACCCATAATTAGTATCTTAAAACCAACCACATCCCTCCCTGACCTCACCAAAACAGCCCAAGGAATATATTCTAACTGAAACATAATATATCTATAGTGATATATGTATATCAAAATTAGAGTGTTTTGTATCAAGTGTGTGAATAAGTATTATTCTAATTATGATCCATTGCAACGCACATGATCATTGCTAGTATTTCCAACCATTCCAAAAAAATTCCTAGTATTTCCATAGTTTCGAGTTTTCCATCAAGATATTAGTCACTCATGGTTGATATTTACTTTCAATCATGTACACATATGCACTATGTAACTAGCCTTACTTATTGGCTTCCAAAGCTTAACTTTCACTCCTACTTACAATATGTAGAGTATTTAACAAAAAACTACCACTTTCGACCAGCCCTAGGAAGAATCTATTGTACAAAAAATAGCAAAAACATACCCAAAATTTCTTAATCCACGCCAAAAACTACTACCTAGTACCGATTAGGCTCGTTTAAACCCATTTATGATAGGGTTGGCCCACACGTCCGTGCTAACGAGGCAGCTTAAACCAACACATTTTGTTTGACCGTTGAGACGAGGGACCCACATCTGACCTTCCGTCCTGTTATTCTCCCTCAAATCATTATTTTTTTGAACATTACTTCAAATAGTACTGATGCGTGTTCGTTGGTGGCGCCGGTGATGAGCGAGTTAGCCGCCGCTCCGCCAGACGGGCCGGACACCGCGCTGGCCTCCGCACTAGTTGGCAGGCTGACCCAAGCGTGACTCACGAGCGAGCAAGCTGCCGCGTTGGCCTTCGTTCGAGCCAGATGGCTGGCCTTAGCGCGGCACGCGCGAGCAAGCCGCCGCGCCGCCGTGCCAATCTAGCTAGCAAACCTTGCAGACAAGCAGCTGGACGGAGCTATCTTGGCTAGCTAGCGTCCGCGAGCATCAGACGGAGCTGGCATCTGGGCTGCCGCAAGATGGGCTCCGCACCGCCGGCGGTTTTGACCTCACCTTCTGCCGACGGCGGTAGCTGCGTCCATGGCCCAGGATGACTAGGTGGACGGGCCAGAGGTAGGAGGTTAGTCGGGGATTTTTGTGCAGACTAACATGTAGGTCCCACAAGTCATAACACCCAGTCGAATAGAAGGCGTTGACTTAATGGGCGACATGGGTTGAAATGTGCCTATAACGGCACTTTGTAGAGTAGTCGTTTCTTGGTAGGGCTGGTTGGTAAGGGCATGTGCAATGGTTGATAAGGTAGTCTTATCTTAAGTCTACAACGTATGCAAGTGGTAGTAGTTTCTTGGCATTATTAGTAGTTGCTTGCATTATTAGGGATTTCGTGTAAGGAACAATGTACTACTAGCGACAAAAGGCGATTCTAGGTTGCGTTGTACTCCAACGAGTACTACTAGTGGTCGCGGGAGTGTATACCTCATTTTGTGGGTTCGATCCTGGCCGAACGCACGGCGACCTTTTTTTAAATAGTAACTTTGCTGTGAGCCAATATTTTACACGGGTAGTTTGAGTTTTGAAGTCAAACGGACATGCGGCACCACAATCTGGGTGCACTGGATAGCCTAGCCACGTGAACGGGTTTTCCTTCCCAGCATCTCGTGGCTCGCATGCTCGCCCTAGCCGCACCTCGCTTGCAGCTTCCTCATCAGCTAGTAGCATATTGAAACTAACGCCTCCCAATTAAGCCCGAGGAGCCGGAAAAGCCTGGTGGGGCATTGGGAACTATGCAATATGGCTCTGTACATAAAGTGCTCTACTACTACTCTGTAGCTTGTGGCGTTGCACACATGGACTTCACTCCATTATCGGGTTTATAAAAGAAATTCCTCTTGACATGTTTGTTTTTTGAAACGGAGGCAAAAGCTTTGCCTCATCTCATTCATAAAGAAGGAACTACTAACAAAGTTCAACGAGCTCCATTACACCTCCACAAATGGAAGAGAAAAGCCTAGTCTCGCTGTATCAAATAACTCAAATGTTCTGCCCCCGCAGTAACCGTCGCTGATAAACAGGCCGCTAGTGTGTGCGTGAGAGGAGCAGCTGAGTAGGCCAGCTACAAGAGAGGAGCGGCTGAGTAGGCCAGCTACGTGAGAGGAGCAGCTGAATAGAGCACCGAGAGTACCCACTAGTCCACTACGTAGGTGTACTTTCCCTGCATTGATTGTACAATGATGGTACTAGAGAATAGTAGTACCCTCCACTTCCAACTGTAGCTCCTTGGCCCTGAGATTCAAGAGTTCAAAACTGGTGCACTATACTAGAAGTATAGTACGTCACACTACTAGTTGATAAAGTAGTACTAGTACTGCTACAGTATGAATATGTACTCCTCCGTCACATAATGTAAGACGTTTTTTGACACTAGTTGGCGTGTACAAAAAATAGCAAAAACATACCGAAAATTTCCCAATCCACGCCAAAAACTACTACCTAGTGCCAAAAATTTCTTACTAGTGCTATTATTTATAGTATAATGCAATCCCATAACGTCCCATAATGCTAGTACTAGTAGTAAATAATAGCCTCACCCCTTCGCTAAGGAATGATCTACAGTTGGAAGGGACGAGGCCCTGCGGTTACTACGCTCTTATCTCCTCCTTGCTAGTTCCCCTTCCCCAAAGAGAAGGCAGTTCGTCGCTGATCCCATGGATTCGCTAGGTGGTTCTCCTCCTTGTAGGGGCTGGGAGACCTTAGATGACGATCCTCTGGGAGAAATCACATGCCGCTCCAACATTCTCACCGCAGCAAGACTCGGTGCTTCCCGCACCACTTTTTCAAGACGGTGCTTAAACAGGCTTGGGAAAAGGCCATGCTTGTTGGTCTTCCATGCGTCCTCGAGGAGAAGGTTCTTCTATGGGACAATCCTTCGAATAGTCCACCGCTACCTGGCCATGGTTGCACGTTGACTCCGCTAGAGTTGCCGACGTTGAGAGGTAGTCGGATTTTGTCCGATGAGTAGGTCAGTAATCGAGTTTGATCATGTAGTAATTAGTTATTCCATTTCCATCCCGTAATTTCTCCGTTGTCCACCGTCTTATATATAGGTTTGGGTCGGTGCCAATGAAGATTGGCTTGCATACCTCCGCCAGGATACCACCATCATTTTGCACAACATCCACAGCAGTGCGGCCGTTCCCGTAGACCCCTTCTCCACCATTGGGATCGGCCTTCCAGACTGGCTGGGCTTTAATACGCATGATGATGCCTACATGAGATTGAAGAAGATAGCAATTGTAGACCGCCGACAAAGTGACGCAGTTATGACGATTACTATCTCATCGTGGTGTTCGACATAAGGATTGCCATCAATGCAAGGCAGTAACGGCAGAGGCTGGCGCATGTTGGTGTCGGCAGATTTGTACCCCTACATGTTCAAAGACGCTGTGCGCCATCTAGGCCGCATCTTCGCAGTGACAAGCCAGGGGACTTGTTTCATCTGGTTGCCATCCAGCGGTACAGGAGATTACAAACGGAATGCACAAACCATCATTTGCATCCCTAACGGTACTCCATTATTTTGTAGGGACCAGTCATCCCCCGATCAAAATAACACTACAGGAATCAGCTAGTTTGCCATCAGCCACGGCGGACGGCAAAGGCACGGATGGCGGACGGCAAAGGTCTTTGCCGTCCGCCGCGGACGGCAAAAGTGGACGGCAACGTACGGGAAGGCAAAGAGCTACATTGCCGTCCGCTTCGGGCGGCTGACGGCAAAGGGTCCTTTGCCATCAGCTGCCGACGGCAAAGAATACTGACGGCAATAATTGTGCTGTTACTCCGTTAGGTGGTTAACGGCAAGCCTTTGCCGTCGGCCGCTGACGGCAAACATCGGAAGGCCTTTGCCGTCCGCCGCTGTAGGCAAAGTTTTTTTTCTCTTTGCCGTCAGCCACTGTTGGCAAACTGACCAAATAGGTCAGCCTCCCAGGAAGCACAGTTGCCTGCCATGTGGCCTCTTTGCCGTCCGCTGCTGATGGCAAAGAGACCTTTGCCATTGGTGGCTGACGGCAAAGAGCCTGCATATTGGCTCTTTTTTTCTATTTTTTTAAATCCAACAATTTTCACATCAAATATATATGACATATATAGATATATTTCACAGAGCTATTTAACAACACATAAGTTTCATCGTACATACATATATAGTTCCATCCACTCATACATAGCAAGTTCCATCAAGATAGCAAAGTTGCACATACATATTACACTGCAAAGTTTCATCAAGATAGCAAGTTCCATCATAGCAAGCTAGAAGAATACTAGAAGAGAATGAAATTAAAAACAAGCACTCCATCATAGCAAGCTAGCTTCTGAGAAGTGAATGAAATCTGCAAAATGGCAAATAAGAAAGTTAGGAAAAGGTGACTAGAAGAAGAAGACTAGAAGAAGAAGCACGCCATCGTTTGTGAGGTAACTTAGGTGAAATGGATCGTTTATGAGCTAACTTAGGTAAAATGCATCATTTTAGAGCTAATGTAGGTAAAATGGATCGTTTATGAGCTAACTAAGCTAACTATGCCATTTTTACCTAAGTAAGGTAAGTACATGTCATTATTGAGCAAACCTAGTTAACTAAGCATATTATAACTAACTTAGGTCATTTTGGAGGAAACAAAGCTAAGTATAGATCGTTTTAGAGCTAACTTAGGTAAAATGGCTGGTTTTGGAGGTCAGTAAGCTTATTAAGTCATTTTGCAGGAAAAGAAGCTACGTCTAGGTCATTAAGGTAAGCATATTGGATGAAATAAAGCTAAGTCTAGGTCTTTGTGCATTTGTTAAGCAAAAAAACTAGAGAAACTTACCTTGATCATGGAGGTGTGGGAGCGGGCTGGCTCAGGCCAGTAGCTGGAGAAGGATCGTGTGATGCTTGTGTGGAGTAACGCTGCACCAAAGATCATTTCCAATGTTTCGTTAGCATGATGACACTCAAATGTTAACACTAGCAAGTAACGTCCATTCAAATTAAACTCACCGTGGTCTCAGGAGCAATCTCTGGATCAATGGCTATGGAGCCACGGGACCTCCCGCCACTAGATATCATCACCTGCTCTGGATTGTAGGGGATCTGGCTCGGGTTAAACTCCTCCCTTTCCTCGCCTTCCCCTTGACTTGCTTGTAAGAGGCAGTGTGGGCCATGGCATACAGGTCGTACCCCTCTGGCACCTTATCCGTCTTATTGTAGCATGCCTGAAAGAGAGAAACAAAGTAAATTAGTAATTAAAGGGCTCAAGCTAGCATGATGAATGAATTGCATTAATAATGAAGCAAACCACATTACCCAATTCCGCCCGAACTGATATAAGCTGGAGCTACCTTGATGGTGTGGCACACCTTCAATTTGGGCACGTTTGTCCTTGGCCTCAGTCGGCTCCCCTTCCATCTTTCAACACCTGCCATGACAAAGAGTAAACGAAATTAGTACAACATAAAAAAATACCGACATGAATAATAATATGTATATCACTTAAGTGTATCATCATCAAGTACAACATAAAAAAATTGAATACCTAACACTACTAATAATCTTGATCAGTATCATCAATAAATGCATAATCATCATCATCACTATAATCAATGACGGGCTCATAGGGTTCAGTGGCATCAACATGTGGAAGGCCACCTTTATGTAATCGGTCAAGCATTGAGAGGTCGTCCGCAGCAGTAACCTCTTCTTGTTCCAGCTCTTCTTGTTCCTCCTCTGGGGTGATGTGGGATTCACTCTCGCTGTCTACTTCAATGTTTTGGGGTTAAGTATACCGGTTCTTGAAACGCTTTTTGGAAAGACGTGTCTCTTGGAAGAATTCTCCTTCATATGTGTCTGGGTTAATGTGAGGTTCATAATCCTCTTCCTTTGGGGGAGATAGTCTAGCATGTGGCGACACTTCATAAACGACATCCCAACCTTTCAGATTTGGATTAGTTTGGCAGGCCCAGGGTAGATAGAATACTTGGGTCGCCTGTTGAGCCATAATATAGACATCAGGAACATCTAAATGGGTGCTTTGGTTGATTTCAACTAGCCCTATATGTTCATGAGTCCTTCTAGTCTCCTTCGGCTGAAACCAATAACATTTGAAGACTACGACATTCAGTGGGTTTTCACCATAGAATAGAAGTTCATAAATTGCTTCAACTCTCCCATAATACTCGATACCTCCTTCGCCGATAGCAGATAGACAACAATTTGTAGACTTTCGGTCGGCCATAGATAGCTCTTTGCCATAGGTACGAAAATGATACCCGTTGATGTCGTATTTGTCAAATGAACGGACCTTATAGTCAAAACCATTAGCGACTTGTCTCAATTCGGCGTCCATAGACTCTGAATTAGCCTACAAGTTTAATATGAAAGGATTGTTGCATTACACACAAATTAGCGAATGAAATGAAATTGTCTAATAGAATTTACCGTTTGTTTGAACCAAGAGATGAAACTGGGATAGCCGCCTCCTTGCTTTGCGAGAAGCTCATACTCTTCGACAGAATCCTTTTGGATCACCGCTCCATACGAGAATAGGGCGATGTATCAACTGTATGAAATATCCAGGAATAAGAGCAGTTCAAAGGAAATAGAAGTTGCGAAACAATGTACCGAGAACTTACTCGATGTACGGCCGCACTTCTATCAGGTTGTTGAAGATATACAACGAAATGGTCCGCCATTCTTCGTTATCCAAAGATACTGGATTTGAAACACTGGCTGGTGCGAGATTGCCTTTGAATAGGCTGAGGTTGGATCCACCCTTTTTAGGATCGTCAGCATTGTACCGAGGCTTCGGATTATGCAAATGACGATTTTTGGTTTCGTAGTGTGCTGTCAGGAAGTTTGCCGCCTCCTCAGTGATGAATGCCTCAGCCATAGACGCTTCAATTCTACGTTTATTTTTACATTTTTCTCGAAGCGTCTTCTGCATCCTCTCAGTTGGGTAGCACCAACGATTTTGCACGACCCCCCCAATCTTGCCTCGGTCGGGAGATGCAAAATCAAATGCTGCATTGGATTAAAGAAGCCCGGTGGAAAGATCTTCTCTAACTTGCAGATCAACTCTGGCACCAACTCTTCCATTTCTTCTAGCATGCCAGGCGATAGTTCTTTCGCACAAAGAACACGGAAGAAATAGCTGAGTTCTGCCAGTATTAGCCATTCATCCTGAGGGATGAAGCCACGCAACATCACCGGCATTACCCGCTCAATCCATATGTGCCAATCATGTCTCTTGAGACCAAATATCTTCAATTTATCAAGACTCGCTCCCCTCTTTAGATTCGCTGCATACCCATCGGGGAACATCAAATGCATTTTCACCCACAAGATAATTTCCCTCATAGCTGGCCTTCCAAGATTGAACCATGCCTTTGGCTTCATCCAGTTCTGCTTTCCTTTCGGTTCTTTCATGTTTTGTAACGGCCTATCACATAGCGCCTCCAGATTGACTCTAGCCTTAGTATTATCCTTTGACTTCCCATCTATGCCGAACAATGTACCAAAAAGTGCCTCGGCGATATTCTTCTCAGTGTGCATCACGTCAATGTTGTGTGGGCAAAGGAGGTCTTTGAAGTAAGGCAGATCCCATAAGCATGTTTTGTGAGTCCAGGCGTGCTCAGAATTATACCCCTTGAAGTACCCTGGACGCTCTGGATCTGGCTCGAGAGCGTTTAACTGATCCAGGGTCTGTTGGCCTGTCAACGCAGGTGGTGCAGAGTTTTTACAACTCTACCTCTGATGAAGTTCTTCTTGTCTTTCCTGAACTTATGGCAAGGATCCAGGAACTGTCTATGCATGTCGAAGCAAGAAAACTTGCGACCGGCCTGAAGCCAACGAAACTCAAGAGCTCCCTTGCATGTGGGGCACGGGAACCTTCCATGCACACACCAGCCAACGAATAGCGCATACGTCGGCAAGTCATGCGTCGAGTACATGTACCAGAGACGCATTATGAAGTTTCGTTTGCTATAGGCGTCGTATGTCTTGAACCCATTATCCCAGGCTTCTTGCAATTCGTCCTTAAGCGGCTGCATGTAGACATTCATATTTTTTACTGGATAGTTGGGCCTTGGAATTATCAACGTCAGGAAAATGTTCTTTCTTTGCATAATCTGTCCGGGGGGGAGATTGAGTGGAAAGACAAATACGGGCCAACAACTGTATTGGGCTGCCGTCATACCAAACACACTGAACCCATCGGTGCTGATGCCGACTCGAGGATGCCTCAGATCTGCCGCTTTGTCAGCATGTAATTCATCAAACTTTTTCCACGCAACACCATCCGATGTGTGTACCATCATTAGATTACCATCTGCATCTAGTTCGGTTCTTTTGCCTGTTTTGTGCCATGTCATCTGTCTGGCCGTCTCTTCAACCATGAAAAGACGTTGAAGTCTTGGTACGATTGACATATACCGAAGAACACTAATAGGGATTTTGGTTTGTGTCTTCTCACCCATACCGTTGTCTACCACAATATACCTGGAACACTTGCAAATGGGACAATAGTTCAAGTCCGCATAGTCAAGCCTAAATAAGGCACATCCTTTCTCACAGTCATGTATCTTCTCATAGGGCATCTTTAGTGCACGGAGGATTTTGTCCGACTGGTACAGGTTTGCAGGCATTACATGGCCTTTGGGTAGAAAGCGTCCAAATACTATCATAATTGCGTCATAGCATTCTCTGCCCAAGTTGAACTGAGCCTTCAAAGCCATTACTTGTGAGATGGCATCCAACTGACAAAGCTCAGTGTGCTCGTGGAGCGGACGTTTTGAAGACTCCAACATTTCATTGAAGGCCTTTGCAGATTCCTCCATCTCCTCATCCGAATCCCGAGCATCATCATAGTCTTGCACCATGTTTTCCATCCCGGTACCATGCTCGTCGGTGCGACGATGATCCACCTCAGCTCGGTCACATTGGGTAGACTCACCATGAAATGTCCACACCGTATAATCGGGCGTAAAACCATTCTTCTGCAGGTGTTTACCCATTTCAGCCTCTGTCCTCTTTTCCCAATTGCCGCATCAGAAACAGGGGCACCAAGTTTTCCTCTAGCCATTTGCAAATGCAGCTTGCACAAACCCCTTGGTTTTTGTGAACCATTCAGCGCTCCATTTGTTCTGACCAGTGTGACCGGTATACATCCACGCACGATCACTCATCTTGACTTTCAGAGCTACTAGACACACAACAATTATATATATAATTCACCATGTATATATTCATCAGTTGATCTACTTTGTCAATTTTATTACGTCCATGCAACCTACACTCTAATAGGTAATGATAGGTCCTAATCCCACCCGAGTATGTGTAGATTGGGTTCATTTTCCCAAGCTATGCTCTGGATCCGACGCAAAATTTCGGCAGCACCTCCCGCTGTTCTCCTGATACACGTCTCTGCAATAAACAGAGAGGATGTGTACCCGGAGAACAATAGGGGAGGCACTGACGAAATTTATGCGTCGGATCTGGAGCAAAGCATATGGGAAAATGAAACCAATCTACACATACTCGGGCTGTCCATGGATAGCGTTGGACAATTCGAAAGAATCAAGGTTATAAATATGCAAATGCATGCATATTTATAACTATGACGCTTTCGAACGGGAGACACATATTGGTTACGCATACTGATGATCAAGACACATATATAGCTAGCTACCAAATTTCATGTCATTTGTGCAAATAATTAATGGGGGAGAAGGACATGTCATTTGTGCTCACCCACAAACGAAGGGGCAGAGCTCGTCAAACGCACGGCGAGGTCGTCGAACACCAAACCTCGTAGCGATGAAACAACTGCACATTTAAATCTACCCGATCAACACAATTATATATGATGTTTTTCATAACAAAATCGAAAAATATATGACCTAACTAATAATTCACAAATATATAACCCCATCGGCCTCTGGAAGGCCAAAGAGCAGCTTTTCGGGAGGTTTAGGGGGTCGGGGTGTCATGTCGGTGTCGGGGTGCTGTTTCGGGGTCAGGGTGTCGTGTCGGGGTCGGGGTGTGGTGTCGGGGTC
>NC_057801.1:790199654-790214129 GCF_018294505.1 Triticum aestivum
TCTTCTTCTTTTCTTCTACATATTCTTCTTTCTAACACTAACACTAAATTTTCTTCTTTTCTAACACTAAATCTAACACTAACACTAACACTAACAATTAAACAAGAATTAAACAGCAAAAAAAAGAAAAGCAGAAAAAAAACTCACCGGAGCAGGGGCGACGCTGGCGCTGGGGTGGTGGGTGGAGGGGGGGGGTGAGGGAGTCCTGGACTAGGGGGTGTCCGGATAGCCGAACTATCATCATCGGCCGGACTCCAAGATTATGAAGATACAAGATTGGAGACTTCGTCCTGTGTCCGGATGGGACTTTCCTTGGCGTGGAAGGCAAGCTTGGTGATACGGATATGTAGATCTCCTACCATTGTAACCGACTCTGTGTAACCCTAGCCCTCTCCAGTGTCTATATAAACCGGATGGCTTTAGTCCGTAGGACGAACAACAATCATACCATAGGCTAGCTTCTAGGGTTTAGCCTCCTTGATCTCGTGGTAGATCTACTCTTGTAACACACATCATCAATATTAATCAAGCAGGACGTAGGGTTTTACCTCCATCAAGAGGGCCCGAACCTGGGTAAAACATCGTGTCCCATGTCTCCTGTTACCATCCGCCTAGACGCACAGTTCGGGACCGCCTACCCGAGATCCGCCGGTTTTGACACCGACATTGGTGCTTTCATTGAGAGTTCCTCTGTGTCGTCACCGATAGGCTCGATGGCTTCTTTGATCATCATCAACGATGAAGTCCAGGGTGAGACCTTCCTCCCCGGACAGATCTTCATATTCGGCGGCTTTGCACTGCGGGCCAATTCGCTTGGCCAACTGGAGCAGATCGAAAGCTACGCCCCTGGCCGTCAGGTCAGATTTGGAAGTTTGAACTTCATGGCTGACATCCGCGGGGACTTGATCTTCGATGGATTCGAGCCACAGCCAAGCGCGCCGCACTGTCACGACGGGCATGATTTAGCTCTGCAGCCGGATAGTACCCTGGAGGCCGCACTCGAGCCCGCTCCAATCTTCAATTCGGAGACGGCTGCGCAGATCAAGGACGGATGGTTAGACACCGCCTCGGGGGCTGCAACCTCTACGGCGATAGAGCCGAACACTGACCTTGTCCCTCATGAAGCTCATGACTCTGAGGTGCCGGACTCCTTGCAAGACTCCGAACCTCCCGCGCCCCCTCCAATTGAATCCGATCGGGCGACGGTCATGGAGTTCACCGCTGTGGACATCTTTCAACACTCACCTTTCGGCGACATCTTGAGTTCGCTAAAGTATCTCTCGTTATCAGGAGAGCCCTGGCCCAACTGCGGTCAGGACGGTTGGGATGCGGATGACGAAGAAATTCAAAGCCCACCCACCACCCACTTAGTAGCCACTGTCGATGATCTAACCGACATGCTAGACTACGACTCCGAAGACATCGACGGTATGGACGACGATGCCGGAGACGACAAGGAACCAGCGCCTACCGGGCACTAGAAAGCCACCTCATCATATGACATATACATGGTGGATATCCCAAAGGATGGGAATGGCGAAGGAACAGCGGAGGATGACCCCTCCAAGAAACAGCCCAAGCGCCAGCGTCAGCGGGGCCGCTCTAAATCCTGCCACAGCAAGAATGAAGATTCCGGCACCGGAGATAATAACACCCCAGACAGTGCCGAAGACAACCCACTCCAGCAAGATTCAGCACAGGAGGACGGAGACGCCAGCCCTCATGAGAGAGCGGCAGAAGAAGAGGTAGAGGATTATATGCCTCCCTTCGGAGACGAGGCAAGCCTCGACGATGACGAATTCGTCGTGCCTGAGGATCCCGTCGAACAAGAGCATTTTAAACGCAGGCTTATGGCCACGGCAAATAGCCTCAAGAAAAAGCAGCAACAGCTTAGAGCTGATCAAGATCTGCTAGCCGACAGATGGACTGAAGTCCTCGCGGCCGAAGTGCATGAGCTCGAACGCCCCTCCAAAAGCTACCCTAAACGCAAGCTGCTCCCCCGATTAGAGGAGGAGGCGTATGAACCCGCATCACCAGCAGACAATACGGCTGACCGACCACCCCGTGGTCGCGACAGAGAGGCCTCTAGGCCCTTCACTAGAACCGTACCCCGGCATCGCTCGAAAAGCACAAGGCCACAGGCTAACGCTCCGGACTTGTGAGATATATTGGAGGATAAGGCAAGACAAGCAAGATCGATCTATGGATCGCATGGGCGCCCCATGATACGTGACGACAACCGTCGCGCCAGACACAGTAAGTCCAGCCGGGCCGAACAAAATAGACAAAGCTCGTTTGAGCTCCGTCGTGATATCGCCCAGTACAGAGGCGCCGCACACCCGCTACGCTTCACAGATGAAGTAATGGATCATCAAATCCCCGAAGGGTTTAAACCCGTGAATATTGAATCTTACGATGGCACAACAGACCCCACGGTTTGGATCGAAGACTATCTCCTTCACATCCACATGGCCCGCGGTGACGATCTTCACGCCATCAAATATCTCCCACTCAACCTTAAAGGACCAGCCTGGCATTCGCTTAATAGCTTGCCAGCAGAGTCAATTGGGAGTTGGGAAGACCTGTAAGTCGCATTCCTCGATAACTTCCAAGGCACGTATGTGCGACCACCAGACGCTGACGACCTAAGCCTTATAATTCAGCAGCCAGACGAATCGGCCAGACAATTCTGGACACGGTTCTTAACCAAGAAAAACCAAATCGTCGACTGTCCGGATGCGGAGGCCCTCGTGGCCTTCAAGCATAACATCCGCGACGAGTGTCTTTCCCGGCACCTGGGACAGGAAAAGCCGAAATCCATGGCAGCCCTCACATCACTCATGACCCGCTTCTGCGCGGGTGAGGACAGCTGGCTAGCATGCAGCAACAACCTCAGCAAAAATTCTGGCAGTCTGGATATCAAGGACCGTAATGGTAGGTCGCGTCGCAACAAAAACAAACGCCGCATTAACAGCGACAATAGTGAGGATACGACAGTCAATGCCGGATTCAGAGGCTCTAAACCCGGTCAGCGGAAAAAGCCATTCAAAAGAACTACTCCGGGCCCGTCCAATTTGGACCGAATACTCGATCTTCATGAACGACACCGAGTATGACCCCCATGATGCTATGTGGGTGCAGAGGAACACTCTTGGAGAGTACTCACTTTTCATTGGGGACAACTACCCCATTGTGAAGCGGATGCCACCTTCTGTGCATGACACGGAAGGCCTGCCGTTCATGAAGCATGGTTGTGTCTTCGGTGCGCACCTCCGGATGAACGACATGCTGGGACACGCTATCCCTGATTTATGCCGCTTCGGCGTGGATGAGTCTCCATTGTGTGGAACCGGACTAGAAAGCTGCAACAATGATTCCCATTGCCCACCGCTATGGATCATGCCATACATGAAGAACACCTGGAACTGGAACCTGGAGGAGGACATGTAGCCCATCTATAACGTGTAAGTGGAGTACAGTAAATTGTGAACGGTAGCACTGTGAATATATGTAGACTAGTCGTGCACAAATTTATCACATGAATTGGAGATGAACTTGTGTGGCATACTGGCATTTTTCCTTTAGAATTTATTACTAGTAAATGTGTTATGTGTACGTGCAACTTGTGTGGTTGTTGCATGGGCTCCAACACGCTCTTTGAGAAAAAAAGGTGGCACAACTTTGGATATAGGTGACGTGGCGGCATCATACAATAGCATCGCTCGCTATAGTTGTAGTACACTCCTACTAGGACGACAACTCCTATAAAACCTTGCGCTTGGCTCTTTGCCTCTTCGGGAGGTTCAACAGTTCGTACTCGTGTGAACCTTGCACCTGGCTCTTCGCCTCTTCGGAAGGTCCAACAATGATAATACTACAATACAATATGCTTCTGGCAATCTAACACCGATTGAACTGCTGCACGTCCACCGCGAGGGCGAGGGCGAGGGAGAGGGAGAGGGATAGGACGCTGTAGTCAAAACCCTCTCCTCGTCCTCCGAGCCGTCGCACGCGTGGGCGAGGGAGAGGCATAGTAAGCAAGCTTCTACTCGTTCCGCGAGTTGACGGGAGACATCAAAGCAGTACTAGTAGTAGTCCATACTGCGTCCTTTCCGGTTAACATGGTTTAATTTGAAACGAGAAAAATACACTGGCGGTCAATGTATGTAATAATACGCTCTTTAAGGTCACTATATATAGTTTTGCGGTGATTATACGATCACTAGCTCATCGTAGAGCACTATATTGCACCCTACTAACCGGCCACATAGTCGACGTGGCACTTTTTTGACTGGTTAAATTGTCACCTGGTTTCTAGGTCCCACCTTTTAGTTGGCATAGCAAAGAAATCAGTTAAACAAAACTTTACGCAGGCGCGACAGGAGTCCAACCCTTGCGCGCGAACCAGCCTGGCTGTGTATGTGAGTGCATGCACGCATACTCCCTCGGTCTTCCAACAAAGAGTGTACATCAGCTAAAAATAAAGAGTGTAGTACATCTACACTTCCAATGCATGTAGCATTTAATCTAAATTGATATTGATTGACTAATGCACCAAGTTGTGCTCTAGGTATAGGCTACATGTCTATCCTTAATTACAACATGCAACAACCTTCATTTAATCTTCTTCTCTCAATGGTCGCATGCACACATAAGTCTGCTAGTTTTGGGCGTTAATTATGCCCTAGTCAATGTGTAAATCTCTAAATGTACAGTCTTTCACGGACGTAGGGAGTAGGTTGAGCACTTGAGCGTGATCGTGTGTGTTGCGTCGTGTGCTGTGTGCCGCATGGGTGCGTGAGTGTTGCATGTGTCCATGTGTACGTGTGAGTGTTGCATGTTGCATGCATGCATGCATGCATGGGGCTTACTCCCTCCCATTGACATGTTCATATTTCAAGCTTCCTATGTTCCCTCCATATGGTGATACTCCCTCTGTTCCCAAATACGGAGTAAAAGCCTCCCTCTATTCCCAAATATGGAGTATTTGTCTTTCTAGATATTTCAACAAGTGACTACGTATGGAGCAAAATGAGTGAAGTGAGCGTAGAGGCATAGGGATACTGTAGAAAGGAAGTCTTCGCGATCCATTGTTCCCCATCTCGGTCAGAGAGAACTATTCAACTGGTCTTCGCAGTGAAGTGACAATACACGCTGCAGCAGATGGGACACTTAATTAATAAGCTGAACCAGCGTGTTCGTGTTACTAAAGCAACCTTGCCCAGTACTGCCATCATGTTTGCCAGTAGAGCATGCTTCCGCATATACGCCTATGCACCTCTCTCCTCCATTAACTGACATATGGGCCCTCTTGTGGTAGACCCACATGTCAACGGTGTAACTATTTACTCTCTGAAAGACGGTATATCCTGGTAGTAGTACTAGTACAATTGAGATTGAATGCACTTTCTTCCCCATCTTTCACTCTTCTTCCTCCTCTCTTCTTCTTCCTCCTCTCTTCCCCATCGTCAGTCGCACACCATTTCCCCCCGCTCACAGCTCACCCGCCCGTGCCACCTTCCTTGGTATCTCGCGCATACCATATCCCCCCGCTCACTGCTCGGCCACACAAGGAGAAGCTTCTTTGCTCGCCCGCCCGAATTCACTTCCCCGCTGGCTCGCAGGCACCGAAAACCCCAATGGCAGAACCGACTTACACGCAGAGCCGTGATTGGAATTGCCTCCCCAATGTTCTCTTGGAGCAGATCTGTAATCCTATGGACCTACTCAGCACTGTCCGTCTGGCCGCATGCTCGGTGCCTTTGTACCGTCTACTCGTCTAACACCGACCGACTCTTTTCAAGACACCTTGCTTGCTGATGCCTGATCCTCGCAGGTGGCCCAGACACTGACTTGACGATCCTACGGAGGTTGCCGTGGTGCCCCTCGACATGCTACCACTACCCGTCCACCTGTCCTTCATTCGCGGCCACTACTGGGCGGGCATGAAGGCCAACTAGATCATCCTCATCCACCATTCCGGTAGTCCGTTGCGTCTCGTGGATATCTACACCCAGCGAGAGATCACCCTTCCATCATTGGATACCGCCGCTATCGAGCCTCGCGGCCTGCCGGACACTCCTGCCTACTACGCACGAGACGCGTCAAGCTTTTGGCTCGACCTCTGTTTGCTGAAAGTTGTAATCTGCGAAGTGCCCACACCATCAGAAGACTACATGGATTACAAGCTCATTGCCTTGTTCAACATGGGGTTAGTCTATCTGGAATCCGGTCGCCATACATGGTTATGGCTCATTGTCAATCTTTTTGAGGCAACATTTCTGTCTGATGCTATAGTGCATGATGGCATCGTTTACGCGGTCGACATACAGATTGGCTGCCTATACTGGTGGAATCTATCGTTGTGTAATTGTTCTATCTCATCTCATCTTTACCTTATGAATATGACTACATGTTCATTGTTACAAATTTAGAATAGATAGTATGTCTATAACCACATCATTGCTATATGTTCCTCTCATTTCCCAGATTTTTATGACCACACATGTTATTGTTAGAGTTGATATGAGAACAATTGGCATCTAATGATTGTTAGAATAGATATTATGAGCATAACCTCATGATTGCTATATGTTACTCTCATTTCCAAGATTTTTATAACAACACATGTTATTGCTTAGAGTTGATATGAGAACAATAGTAGTATGGACGACGATCTAACCACCCACTTAGTAGCCACTGTCGACGATCTAACCGACATGCTAGACTACGACTCCGAAGACATCGACGGTATGGACGATGATGCCGGAGACGACCAAGAACCAGCGCCTACCGGGCACTGGAAAGCCACCTCATCATATGACATATACATGGTGGATATCCCAAAGGATGGGAATGGCGAAGGAACAGCGGAGGATGACCCCTCCAAGAAACAGCCCAAGCGCCAGCGTCAGCAGCGCCGCTCTAAATCCCGCCACAACAAGAATGAAGATTCTGGTACCAGAGATAATAACACCCCAGACAGTGCCGCAGACAACCCACTCCAGCAAGATTCAGCACAGGTGGACGGAGACGCCAACCCTCATGAGAGAGCGGCAGAAGAAGAGGTAGAGGATTATATGCCTCCCTCCGGAGACGAGGCAAGCCTCGACGATGAAGAATTCGTCGTGCCTGAGGATCCCGTCAAACAAGAGCATTTTAAACGAAGGCTTATGGCCACGGCAAACAGCCTCAAGAAAAAGCAGCAACAGCTTAGAGCTGATCAAGATCTGCTAGCCGACAGATGGACTGAAGTCCTCGTGGCCGAAGAGCATGAGCTCGAACTCCCCTCCAAAAGCTACCCTAAACGCAAGCTGCTCCCCCGATTAGAGGAGGAGGCGTATGAACCCGCATCACCAGCAGACAATACGGCTGACCGACCACCCCGTGGTCGCGACAGAGAGGCCTCTAGGCCCTTCACTAGAACCGTACCCCGGCATCGCTCGAAAACCACAAGGCCACAGGGGAACGCTCCGGACTTGCGAGATATATTGGAGGATAAGGCAAGACAAGCAAGATCGATCTATGGATCGCGTGGGCGCCCCATGATACGTTACGACAACCGTCGCGCTGGACACAGTAAGTCCGGCCGGGCCGAACAAAATAGACAAAGCTCTTTTGAGCTCCGTCGTGATATCGCCCAGTACAGAGGCGCCACACACCCACTATGCTTCACAGATGAAGTAATGGATCATCAAATCCCCGAAGGGTTTAAACCCGTGAATATTGAATCTTACGATGGCACAACAGACCCCGCGGTTTGGATCGAAGACTATCTCCTTCACATCCACATCGCCCGCGGTGACGATCTTCACGCCATCAAATATCTCCCACTCAAGCTTAAAGGACTAGCCCGGCATTGGCTTAAGAGCTTACCAGCAGAGTCAATTGGGAGTTGGGAAGACCTGGAAGCCGCATTCCTCGATAACTTCCAAGGCACGTATGTGCAACCACCAGGCGCTGACGACCTAAGCCATATAATTCAGCAGCCAGACGAATCGGCCAGACAATTCTGGACACGGTTCTTAACCAAGAAAAACCAAATCGTCGACTGTCCGGATGCGGAGGCCCTCGCGGCCTTGAAGCATAACATCCGCGACGAGTGGCTTGCCCGACACCTGGGACAGGAAAAGCCGAAATCCATGGCAGCCCTCACATCACTCATGACCCGCTTCTACGCGAGTGAGGACAGCTGGCTAGCACACAGCAACAACCTCAGCAAAAATTTTGGCAGTCCGGATATCAAGGACCGTAATGGCAGGTCGCGTCGCAACAAAAACAAACGCCGCATTAACAGCGACAATAGTGAGGATACGACAGTCAATGCCAGATTCAGAGGCTCTAAACCCGGTCAGCGGAAAAAACCATTCAAAAGAACTACTCCGAGCCCGTCCAATTTGGACTGAATACTCGACCGCTCGTGCCAGATACACGGCACCCCCGAAAAGCCAGCCAACCACACCAACAGGGACTGTTGGGTATTCAAGCAGGCAGGCAAGTTAATTGCCGAAAACAACGACAAGGGGCTGCATAGCGATGACGAGGAAGAGACCCGACCGCCGAACAATAGAGGACAGAAGGGTTTCCCCCCACAAGTGCGGACGGTGAACATGATATACGCAACACATATACCCAAAATGGAGCGGAAGCGTGCACTCAGGGATGTATATGCGATGGAGCCAGTTGCCCCGAAGTTCAATCCATGGTCCTCCTGCCCGATCACTTTTGACCGAAGGGACCACCCCACCAGCATCCGCCACGGCGGATTTGCCGCATTGGTTTTAGACCCAATCGTCGATGGATTTCACCTCACCAGAGTCCTGATGGACGGCGGCAGCAGCCTGAACCTGCTTTATTAGGATACAGTGCACAAAATGGGCATAGACTCCTCAAGGATTAAACGAACCAAGACAACCTTTAAAGGCATCATACCAGGTGTGGAAGCCAATTGTATAGGCTCAGTTACACTGGAAGTGGTCTTCGGATCCCCGGATAACTTCCGAAGCGAGGAGTTAATCTTCGACATAGCTCCGTTCCGCAGTGGCTATCATGCTCTGCTCGGACGTACCGCGTTTGCAAAGTTCAACGTGGTGCCGCACTACGCATACCTCAAGCTCAAGATGCCAGGCCCTCGAGGAGTTATCACGGTCAACGGAAATACTGAACGCTCTCTCCAAACGGAGGAACATATAGCGGCTCTCGCGGCAGAAGTACAGTGCAGACTCTTAAGGCAATTCTTGAGTCCAGCCGTTAAGCGACCGGGCATGGCTAAACGCACCCGGAGTAACCTACAACAAGACCACCTGGCACGTTCCGAGCATGCGTAGCAGTGCGGCCCCAACCCCAGCCCTTGCAAAACGTCAAGACAGGTCCTTCGCGTACACCATTACGCTTTGGAGATACCATGGGCATGGGGAGAGGGGCACGACCACGATAGGCCCAGAATGCGGCTCAAGTGTGTCGTTCCTTTTTTTTTCTTGTTTCTTTTTATTTGTACCCATAGGACTCCGTTTGTCAGAGGCCCTGTCCGGCAGCAGACCTGCCAAACTCACGATGCAACAGCCAGGGAAGGAGAAAGGCTACAACGAATATCCAGGTGGTCTCCACTACAAGCATTAAATCTATTTTATACACCATTCCGCAGCCTACCCCCTGGAGGGGGACATGTTTAATAGTCCCATCCCTTGCTTATCGCACCATTTGTATCGTTCTGCATTCACAGTAGTCTTTTCTTGAATAAGTAATGCAACACCTTTTTGCTTCCAATTGCATTTCTTTCTTACATATATGTTCATTTATGACATGTTGCATCCACACATTTTGGTACGGCTAAATACACCAGGGGCTTATGTTTCCCGCATCATGGTGTGACAAGTCCGAACACTTTCACAAGTGCGGCAGCCCGAACTTATATCATTATATGCATCGGCTCCGAATCATGTCTTGGGTCAATAGTTGGGTTTGCCCGGCTCCCATGTTTTGGTACCTTACGTTCCATTGTATCGGCTAAGGTAGCACTGGGAGAACCACTGCGATTGTGCCCCAGTTGAGCTGGGCGAGCGCCTCAGTGGAGAAAGCTAAAACTGACCGTCATGATGAGGCGAGAGCCGGTCGCTGTTCGAGAGGTTTTTTGCGAGTCCCTAAAGACTTATGCCGCTTAGAGCGAGGATCCAGCTTTGTCTAGCCTAGGCGTGGATAGCGCCCCAAATTCGGCCTTCCGAAGACTAGGGGCTTCGCCGAAATTTAAAATTATAGAATTCTATGGCTAAGTGAGAGTGTTCAAGCATTATAAGTCTGGTTGCCTTGTTCGTTGTGTTGAGCGCCTCCCTAGATGGACCCAAAAATGGGAACAAGAGTGCTCAAGTTTATCCCGAACACCCCAGCACTCGTGGCATGGGGGCTGAAGCCGACGACTTGCCATCTCTCAGATTTGATAAACAGCCGCACATAAGGTAATATTTCAAATTAACAAGCGTTGCTTAGCGCATATGAACTAAGTTTTCAGTGCACAGGATAACAAAATGCGAGTCTACTCAAATATTACATCTTTGGAGCACTCACCCGCAATAATGCGGGCACCCTTCAGGACACTCTTATAATACATCTCGGGCGTGCGATGCTCCTTGCCCTGCGGTGGCGCGTCCGTCACAAGCTTCTGGGCATCCATCTTGCCCCAGTGCACCTTTGCGCGGGCAAGGGCCCGACGGGCACCTTCAATACAGGCGGAGTGCTTGATGACTTCAATCCACGGGCACGCATCAACCAGCCGCCGCACCAGGCCGAAGTAGCTCCCAGGCATGGCCTCCTTAGGCCACAGCCGAACTATGAGGCCCTTCATGGCGTGTTCGGCCACCTTGTGGAGCTCAACCAGCTGCTTCAGCTGGTCGCTAAGGGGCACCGGATGTCCGGCCTCAGCATACTGAGACCAGAAAGCGGCAGCATCGGACACGCTGCGGGTCAGACCTACGAACGCTCCTGGAGAGCTCCGAATTCGGGTAAGTGATATGTAATTCACACTCACATGCTTACTTTTCATGAAAAACGCCTTACCCGCCGCTATTTTCTTCAACGCCTCGACTTCCTGGAGGGCCTTATAGGCTTCAGCCTTAGCGGCTTTGGCACTCTCAAGAGCCGTCGCAAGCTCGGACCCTCGAGTCTTCGAGTCACGCCCCAAGCTCTCATGTTTTTCCATGAGAGCCTGGAGCTCTTGCTGTACCTCCGCCACCCGCGCCTCCTCCCTCTCTCGCTCGGTGCGTTCCGCGGCCGCATTACGTTCGGCCGCGGACACCGCCTCCTTCAGGGTCGCCACCTCGTTTATGGCCCCTGCTATATCCATGTTATCCTTGTCATTTTTCTTGCAACTAAATCCTTTTCTATAAGGTACAATTTTAATAAGGTATTACTCACCTTCCCTGTCCTTGAGCTGCTTCTTGGCACGGCCGAGCTCGTTCTCGGACCGCTCGAGGCTTTCCTTCAAAGTATTGACCTCCACAGTAAGTGCGGCAGAAGTCAGCAGCACAACCTGCAATCCCATATTGACATATTTTTTATGACTCCTGCGTATATCTTTTTAGATCCTCAGTCCGGATTTTCTTTCCGAACACCGAACCGAGCATCAGGGGCTACTGTCTATGTGGTACTATTTTACATATATCAAAATTCTTACCTCAAAGCCTGTTAGAAGGCTGCTGCAGGCTTCGGTCATCCCGCTCTTGGCGAGCTGAACCTTCTGAATCACCGCACTCATAACAGTACAATGTTCCTCTTCGATGGAGGTGCCATTGAGCGCCTCCAACAAGCTATCTGGCGCCTCCGGTTGGACGGAGGCTGCCGGCGTCACGGTCTTGCCCTTCTTACGAAGGGGCCGCCCGCCAGACTCCGGAACCGCTATGGGTTCCGGGGCCGAGTCCGGTGCAAAGTCCGGGAGGTTGTTCTGCGACATCTCCGGGGCCTCCTCCTCCTGGTGGGACCCTTCCCGGGATCCCACCTCGGCATCGTCCGCATCACAGGGGGTGGAGGCGGTCGGGAGAGAATCCATATCCGACGCACCTAAGGACCCGCTCGACGAAGCGGGAAGATCATCCTTGGGCGGACTGCAGGGTTGTATGTGGCATTAGAAAGACATTATGCGGCGAAAAGAAAAACCATGAAGTTATTCGGGAGTCCGGATACTTACGATCTCGCCAGGGGCTTGGCCCTTGGGGGCCAGTCCTCGTCGTCGTCACTGGCGTTGGCGGAGCAGTCCGGGGAAAGAGTTTTTCCTTTCTTGGACCCTTCGGCCTCTCTCGTTGGGGAGGCCTTCCTTTTCTTCCCCCCCCGCTTGGGGAGAGGCTTTCTTCTTCTCCTCCTCTCCTTTGTGAGAGGAGTCTTCCTCGGAGTCATCATCCGATAACACCTGAAAACGGGAACTCTTCCGAGTCCCCGTGGCCTTCTTCTTGGCCTTCTTCTCCGGCACCACATGGGGTGCCGGAGCCAGCAGCCCCGTTAGGCGGGCGTCCGCTGGGTCCTCTGGCAATGGGGCGAGACAGATAGTCTGCTTGGCCTTCGCCAGCCAGTCCTGTCAAAGGAGAGGGAGTTTAGATCCCGCATAGAGTCAAACTATGGAAAACGAGCGTCCCGTAAAGGACAAAATCACTTACCTCGTCAGCCGGACGCTGCGAGCTGAATCCGCGATCTTCGGTAGCGGATGCGGGAGCCTCGACGCCCTTGAACGGCACCTTCCAGACATCTTCGTACGTAGTGTCGAAGAGCCCGCTCAAAGTATGGTGCTGCGCCGGATCGAACTCCCACATGTTGAAGGACCGTCGTTGGCACGGGAGAATCCGGTGCTTGAGCTTCTTGTCCACTAGCTTTTGGATGCAGGCTTGGAGTCCGGTCAGCTCCTTCGAATCACCCTATGTCCGGCCGCTCTCTTTCCAGGAGGTGAGCCGTGTGGGGATGCCAGATCTGAATTCGGGGGCCGCTGCCCATTCAGGGTCACGCGGCTCGGTGATGTAGAACCACCCCGATTTCCACCCCTTAATGGTTTCCACGAAAGTGCCCTCAAGCCAAGTAACGTTGGACATCCTGCCCACCATGGCGCCTCCGCACTCCGCTTGGCTTCCCTTCACAACCTTCGTCTTGACACAGAAGGTCTTGAGCCACAAGCCGAAGTGGGGCTGGATGCAGAGGAAGGCCTCACACACGCCGATAAACACCGAGATGTTGAGGATGAAATTCGGGGCCAGATCATGGAAATCCAGGCCGTAGTAGAACATGAGCCCCCGGATAAAGGGATGGAGTGGGAAGCCCAGTCCGCGGAGGAAATGGGGAAGAGCTCTCCCTCGTTGGGGAGCCGATGCGCGATGTTGGTGGACAAATATCCGGCGCTGCGCAGCTTCTGGATGTGCCCCTCCGTGACGGAGGAGGCCATCCACTTGCCTCCCGCTCCGGACATAGTTGGAGGAGGTTGAGGTGAGATGTGCGGACTTGGGCGCTGGAGCTCGAGTTCGCAGAGATGGATAAGCCAAGGAGGAAGAAGGCGCATGTAAAAGGGTTGGATCTTTATCCCCTTATATGGGCGGACAAAAACATGTGTCCCCTCCAGCCTAATAAAACTCGCTTATCTCCCAAGCGCCGCAATCAATGGTGCGGTTGGGTTACCCACGTCCGTATTGATGGGAATCCCGGAATAAGGGGAACACGATCTCTGCTTCAACAAGACGTGCCAAGGAAACCGCTTCGCTAAACACGCTGAGGTGGTACAATAAAAACAATTCTATTAAAGGCTTTGTAGTGGTGTGACGTCACGCCACCAAATACGTCAGCAGATTGAACTTGTGTAATATTATTTTCTCTACGGTGGTACGTGGTTTATTTTACAGAGCCGGACACTATCCTGGTGTTCAGAATCTTCTATAAATTATTCGGAGAAGGAACCCGCCTTGCAATGCCGAAGACAATATGCGCGCCAGACTCGTCGTCATTGAAGCCTGGTTCAGGGGCTACTGAGGGAGTCCTGGACTAGGGGGTGTCCGGATAGCCGAACTATCATCATCGGCCAGACTCCAAGACTATGAAGATACAAGATTGAAGACTTCGTCCCGTGTCCGGATGGGACTTTCCTTGACGTGGAAGGCAAGCTTGGCTATACGGATATGTAGATCTCCTACCATTGTAACCGACTCTGTGTAACCCTAGCCCTCCCCGGTGTCTATATAAATCGGATGGCTTTAGTCCGTAGGACGAACAACAATCATACCATAGGCTAGCTTCTAGGGTTTAGCCTCCTTGATCTCGTGGTACATCTACTCTTGTAACACACATCATCAATATTAATCAAGCAGGACATAGGATTTTACCTCCATCAAGCGGGCCCGAACCTGGGTAAAACATCGTGTCCCATGTCTCCTGTTACCATCCGCCTAGACGCACAGTTCGGGACCCCCTACCCGAGATCCGCCGGTTTTGACACCGACAGCGGGGCTCCGGGGCAGT
>NC_057801.1:790214639-790230021 GCF_018294505.1 Triticum aestivum
GGGCGGGGGCGGAGGAGGTCGAGGGAGAGAGATGAGTAACGGGCGGGGGAGGGGGCTCGGCCGTTAGTTAGGTTAGTTAGGGTAGCCTTTGCCGTCCGCCCTCCTTTGCCATCCGCTTTTGTTCATATTTGCCGTCTGCGGCGGACGGCAAAGCGGGGGGACGTTAAGTATTTTTTAACCAGCTCCTCAGTGGGGCCCCCCTCCCTCTTTGCCGTCTACTAGTGGACGGCAAGGATTCTTTGCCGTCAGCTAGCGGACGGCAAAGAACAGGCTGATGGCAAAGGCTTTCTTTGCCATCAGCCAGTTCTTTGCCGTCTGCTTTCGGGTAGCTGATGGCAAAGAGCTTCTTTGCCGTCTGCTAGCTGACGGCAAAGAGCTGGCAGATGGCAAAGTAGCTGATTCCAGTAGTGTAAGATCGCCGATCCTGGATGTGCATTTGCATCCGCGATTCGGTCTAACCTGGAACCTTGTAACTGACTTAGGCATAGTGGGATCAACTATCTTAGCAGTCGTTACCCATGGTACCACTGATGTGCGACGTGGTCACACAATCTACCACGATCGGACCGTCACCATCTACCCAGGTATTCCATTTTTTAACCCTCTCACCCTCTCTTTCATTGTTGTACTACTTACTAGTACTAGTAGGAGTACTTTTTACCTTGGAGGACGTGTATAGCTAGCTAGGCCCTTGAAGACTTGAACCCACTAGCTGCCACCATTTTTGTTTTTCCATGTCTTACTATCTCATCCATGTAGCCAAGAGTGGATATATATAATAAGCCGGTTATTTTACTTCCTCTATACTAGAGTAGTACTATTTACTGCACAGTATTAGTGACCGCCATATTTGAGCACACCATTATTGTGCATGGACCTTGACTATGTACGTCACCGTGTGTCCAGATCTGAGATGCCACGTGTACCAGATGAACGACACCGAGTACGACCCCCGTGATGCTACGTGGGTGCAGAGGAACACTCTTGGAGAGTACTCACTTTTCATTGGGGGCAGCTACCCCATTGTGAAGCGGATGCCACCTTCTGTGCATGACACGGAAGGCCTGCCGTTCATGAAGCATGGTTGTGTCTTCGGTGTGCACCTCCAGATGAACGACATGCTGGGACACGCTATCCCTGATTTATGCCGCTTCGGTGTGGATGAGTCTCCATTGTGTGGAACCGGACTAGAAAGCTGCAACAATGATTCCCATTGCCCACCGCTATGGATCATGCCATACATGAAGAACACCTGGGACTGGAAACTGGAGGAGGACATGTAGCCCATCTATAACGTGTAAGTGGAGTACGGTAAATTGTGAATGGTAGCGCTGTGAATATATGTAGACTAGTCGTGCACAAATTTATCACATGAATTGGAGATGAACTTGTGTGGCATACTGGAATTTTTCCTTTAGAATTTATTACTAGTAAATGTGTTATGTGTACGTGCAACTTGTGTGGTTGTTGCATGGGCTCAAACACGCTCTTTGAGGAAAAAAAGGTGGCACAACTTTGGATATAGGTGACGTGGCGGTATCATACAATAGCATCGCTCGCTATAGTTGTAGTACACTCCTACTAGGACGACAACTCCTATAAAACCTTGCGCTTGGCTCTTTTCCTCTTCGGGAGGTTCAACAGTTCGTACTCGTGTGAACCTTGCACCTGGCTCTTCTCCTCTTTGGAAGGTCCAACAATGATAATACTACAATACAATATGCTTCTGGCAATCTAACACCGATTGAACTGCTGCACGTCCACTGCGAGGGCGAGGGCGAGGGAGAGTGTCGGTGTCAAAACCGGCAGATCTCGGGTAGGGGGTCCCGAACTGTGCGTCTAGACGGATGGTAACAGGAGAAAAGGGACACGATGTTTTACCCAGGTTCGGGCCCTCTTGATGGAGGTAAAACCCTACGTCCTGCTCGATTAATATTGATGATGTGTGTTACAAGAGTGGATCTACCATGAGATCAAGGAGGCTAAACCCTAGAAGCTAGCCTATGCTATGATTGTTGTTCGTCCTAGGGACTAAAGCCATCCGGTTTATATAAACACCGGAGAGGGCTAGGGTTACACAGAGTCGGTTACAATGGTAGGAGATCTACATATCCGTATCGCCAAGCTTGCCTTCCACGCCAAGGAAAGTCCCATCCGGACACGGGACGAAGTCTTCAATCTTGTATCTTCATAGTCTTGGAGTCCGGCCGATGATGATAGTTCGGCTATCCGGACACCCCCTAGTCCAGGACTCCCTCAGTAGCCCCTGAACCAGGCTTCAATGACGACGAGTCCGGCGCGCATGTTGTCTTCGGCATTGCAAGGCGGGTTCTTCCTCAGAATAATTTATAGAAGATTGTGAACACCAGGATAGTGTCCGGCTCTGCAAAAATAAATTCCACGTACCACCGTAGAGAGAATAATATTACACAAGTTGAATCTGCTGACGTATTTTGTGGTGTGACGTCACACCACTACCAAGCCTTTACTCAAATTGTTTTTGTTGTTCCACCTCCACGCGTTTAGCGAAGCAGTTTCCTTGGCATGTCTTGTCGAAGGAGAGATCGTGTTCCCCTTATTCCGGGATTCCCATCAACACGGACGTGGGTAACCCAACCGCGCCATTGATTGTGACGCTTGGGAGATAAGCGAGTTTTACCAGGCCGGTGGGGACACATGTTTTTGTCCGCCCATATAAGGGGATAAAGATCCAACCCTTTTACCTGCGCCTTCTTCCTCCTTGGCTTATCCATCTCCTTGAACTCGAGCTCCAGCGCCCAAGTCCGCACTTCTCACCTCAACCTTCTCCAACTATGTCCGGAGTGGGAGGCAAGTGGATGGCCTCCTCCGTCACGGAGGGGCAGATCCAGAAGCTGCGCGACGCCAAATATTTGTCCAGCAACATCGCGCACCGGCTCCCCGACGAGGGAGAGCTCATTCCCACCCCCAGGCCCCATGAGAGGGTAGTATTTCTTCCCCATTTCCTCCGTGGACTGGGCTTCCCACTTCATCCCTTTGTCCGGGGGCTCATGTTCTACTACGGCCTAGATTTCCATGATCTGGCCCCGAATTTCATCCTCAACATCTCGGCGTTTATCATCGTGTGCGAGGCCGTCCTCTGCATCCAGCCCCACTTCGGCTTGTGGCTCAAGACCTTCAGTGTCAAGCCGAAGGTTGTGAAGGGCAGCCAAGCGGAGTGCGGAGGCGCCATGGTGGGCAGGATGTCCCACGTTACTTGGCTGGAGGGCATTTTCATGGAAACCATCAAGGGGTGGCAATCGGGGTGGTTCTACATCACCGAGCCGTGTGACCCTGATTGGGCAGCGGCCCCTGAATTCAGATTAGGCATCCCTACACGGCTCACCTCCTGGAAAGAGAGTGGCCGGATCTGGGGGGATTTGGAGGAGCTGACCGGACTCCAAGCCTGTATCCAGAAGCTGGTGGACAAGAAGCTCAAGCTTGTCAACGTAGTCCACGTCATGCTCATCCGCCGGATTCTCCCGTGCCAACGACGGGGTTTCAACATGTGGGAGTTCGATTCGGCGCAGCACCAGACTCTGAGCGGGCTCTTCGACACTACGTACGAAGATGTCTGGAAGGTGCTGTTCAAAGGCGCCGAGGCTCCCGCATCCGCTACCGAAGATCGCGGATTCAGCTCGCAGCTTCCGGCTGACGAGGTAAGTGATTTTGTCCTTTACGGAATGCTTGTTTTCCATAGTTTGACTCTATGCGGGATCTAAACTCCCTTTACCTTTGACAGGACTGGCTGGCGAAGGCCGAACAGACCATCTATCCGGCCCCATTGCCAGAGGACCCAACGGACGCCCGCCTAACGGAGCTGCTGGCTCCGGCACCCCACGTGGTGCCGGAGAAGAAGGCCAAGAAGAAGGCCACGGGTACTCGAAAGAGTTCCCGTTTTCAAGTGTTATCAGATGATGAATCCGAGGCCGACTCCTCCCACCAAGGCGAGGAGGAGAAGAAGAAAGCCTCTCCCCCAGCGGGGGGAGGGAAGAAAAGGAAGGCCTCCGCAACAAGGGAGGCCGAAGGGTCCAAGAAGGGAAAAACTCTTCCCTCGGACTGCTCTGCCAATGCCAGTGACGACGACAAGGACTGGACTCCAAGGTCCAAGCCCCTGGCGAGATCGTAAGTATCCGGACTCCCGAATAGCTTCAAGGTTTTTCCTTTTCGCCACATAATGTCTTTCTAATGCCGCATACAACCCTGCAGTCCGCCCAAGGATGATCTTCCCGCTTCGTCGAGCGGGTCCTTAGGTGCGTCGGATATGGATTCTCTTTCGACTGCCTCCAACCCCCGTGATGCGGACGGTGCCAAGGTGGGATCCCAGGAAGGGACCCACCAGGAGGAGGAGGCCCCGGAGGTGTTGCAGGACAACCTCCCGGACTTTGCATCGGACTCGGCCCCGGAATCCACAGCGGTTCCGGAGTCCGGCGGGCGACCCCTTCGTAGGAAGGCCAAGACCATGACGCCGGCAACCTCCGTCCAACCGGAGGCGCCGGATAACTTGCTGGAGGCGCTTAATGGCACCTCCATTGAAGAGGAGCACCGCACTGTTATGAGTGCGGTGATTTAGAAGGTTCAGCTTGCCAAGAGCGGGCTGACCGAAGCCTGCAGCAGCCTTCTAACAGGCTTTGAGGTAAGAATTTCAATATGTATAAAATGGTACCGCATAGACAGTAGCCCCTGATCTCGGTTTGGTGTTCGGAAAGAAAAGCCAGACTGAGGATCTAAAAAGATATACGCAGGAGTCATAATAAATATGTCAATATGGGTTTGCAAGCTGCGCTGCTGACCTCTGCCGCACTGACTGCGGAGGTCAATACTTTGAAGGAAAGCCTCGAGCGGTCTGAGAACGAGCTCGGCCGTGCCAAGAAGCAGCTCGAGGACAAGGAAGGTGAGTAACACCTTATTAAAATTGTACCTTACAGAAAAGGATTTTGGTTGCAAAAAAGAATGACAAGGATAATGTGGCTATTGCAGGGGCCACTAACGAGGTGGCAACCCTGAAAGAGGCGGTGGCCGCGGCCGAACGCAATGTGGCCGTGGAGCGCATCGATCGAGAGAAGCAGGAGGCGCGGGTGGCGGAGGTACAGCAAGAGCTCCAAGATCTCGTGAAAAAACATGAGAGCCTGGAGCGTGACTCGAAGACTCGAGAGTCTGAGCTTGCAACGGCTCTTGAGGGTGCCAAAGCCGCTAAGGCCGAAGCCTACAAGGCCCTCCAGGAAATCGAGGCGTTGAAGAAAATAGTAGCGGGTAAGGCATTTTTCATGCAAAGTAAGCATGTGAGTGTTAATTACCTGTTGCTTACCCAAATTCGGAGCTCTCCAGGAGCGTTCGCAGATCATCCTCGCAGCGTGTCTGATGCTGCCGCATTCTATCGGGCCGAGGAGGGGAGCTCGACGGAGAAGGTCTTCTGGTCTCAGTATGCTGAGGACGGACATCCGGTGCCCCTTAGCGACCAGCTGAAGCAGCTGGTCGAGCTCCACAAGGCGGCCGAACAGGCCATGAAGGGCCTCATAGTTCGGTTGTGGCCTAAGGAGGCCATGCCTGGGAGCTACTTTGGCCTGGTGCGGCGACTGGTGGATGCTTGCTCGTGGGTTGAAGTCATCAAGCACTCCGCCTGTATTGAGGGTGCCTGTCGGGCCCTTGGCCGCGCAAAGGTGCACTGGGGCAAGATGGATGCCCAGAAACTCGTGACGGACCCGCCACCAGAGGGCAAGGAGCATCGCACGCCCGAGATGTATTATAAGAGTGTGCTGAAGGGCGCCCGCACTATTGCGGGTGAGTGCTCCAAAGATGTAATATTTGAGTAGACTCGCATTTTGTTATCCTGTGCGCTGAAAACTTAGTTCATATGCGCTAAGCAACGCTTGTTAATTTAAAATATTACCTTCTGTGCGGCTGTTTATCAAATCTGAGAGATGGCAAGTCGTCGGCTTTAGCCCCCATGCCACGAGTGCTGGGGTGTTCGGGATAAACTTGAGCACTCTTGTTCCCATTTTTGGGTCCATCTAGGGAGGCGTTCAACACAGCGAACAAGGCAACCGGACTTATAATGCTTGAACACTCTCACTTAGCCATAGAATTGTATAATTTTAAATTTCGGCGAAGCCCCTTGTCGATGTCAAAACCGGCGGATCTCGGGTAGGGGGTCCCGAACTGTGCGTCTAGGCGGATGGTAACAGGAGAGAAGGGATACGATGTTTTACCCAGGTTCGGGCCCTCTTGATGGAGGTAAAACCCTACGTCCTGCTCGATTAATATTGATGATGTGTGTTACAAGAGTGGATCTACCACGAGATCAAGGAGGCTAAACCCTAGAAGCTAGCCAATGGTATGATTGTTGTTCGTCCTATGGACTAAAGCCATCCGGTTTATATAGACACCGGAGAGGGCTAGGGTTACACAGAGTCGGTTACAATGGTAGGAGATCTACATATCCGTATCGCCAAGCTTGCATTCCACGCCAAGGAAAGTCCCATCCAGACACGGGACGAAGTCTTCAATCTTGTATCTTCATAGTCTTGGAGTTCGGCCGATCACGATAATTCGGCTATCCGGACACCCCCTAGTCTGGAACTCCCTCAGTAGCCCCTGGACCAGGCTTCAGTGACGACGAGTCCGGCGTGCATGTTGTCTTCGGCATTGCAAGGCGGGTTCTTCCTCCGAATAATTTATAGAAGATTGTGAACACCAGGATAGTGTCCGGCTCTGCAAATAATAAATTCCACGTACCACCATAGAGAGAATAATATTACACAAGTTCAATTTGCTGACGTATTTTGTGGCGTGACATCACACCACTACCAAGCCTTTACTCAAATTGTTTTTATTGTTCCACCTCCGCGCGTTTAGCGAAGCGGTTTCCTTGGCACGTTTTGTCGAAGCAGAGATCGTGTTCCCCTTATTCCGGGATTCCCATCAATACGGACGTGGGTAACCCAACCGCGCCCGTTGCCACGCCCCCTCCATCGAAGGCGGGTTCCAAACGGTCACGGGGACGGCTCTTGGTATTCTTCCTCTTTATAATGAGACCAAGGCCCGTTCTTTTCCTTCAATCCTCTATCGAATCCGCCCCTCGCCACGAGTTCCAACACCCAGGGCTCCAGATTCGGGTACCTTCGATCTTCGACAATGTACGGCCCCGACCTACGAGGCCGGTGGATGCCCTCCTCCGTCACGGAAGAGGACGTGCTAAAGCTGAGAGATGCCAGGTACTTAACCTATGAGATTTCGCATAGGCTGCCTGCCCGAGGGCAAGTTATTCCTACTCCCGAGCTTGGCGAGAGCGTCGTGTTCGTGTCTCACCTCCGTCGGGGTTTAGGCTTCCCGACGGATCCCTTCGTGAGGGGGCTCATGTTTTACTATGGGCTGGAATTATGACTTGGCTCCGGAGTCCATCCTCCACATCTCATCATTCATTGTCGTCTGCGAAGCCTTCCTCCGCACTACCCCTCACTTCGGCTTGTGGCTCAAAACCTTCAACGTTGAGCCGAAGATGATTGAGGGGCGTCAGGCAGAGTGCGGAGGGGCGGTTATAAGTAAGAGGGCCGATGCTCCATGGCGCGAGGGCTCCTTTCAGGAGGAGCTCGGCTTGTGGCAACAGGAGTGGTTCTATATCACCGCTCCCAGGGGTAGCAGGCAAAGGCTGTCGCCCATCTTCCGCTCAAGCCCTCCACAACAGCTGACGTCATGCGTCAACAAGGGGCGTGACTGGGGCTGTCCAAAGACGTACCCCTGTTGCAGGACCGGATTCGAGGCCTCCAGGAAAGGGAGATCAATCTGGTCGCTGTGGTACAAGTTATGTTGATCCGGCGCCTACTGCCCTGCAAACATCGCCCCCTCCGCCTGTGGGAATTTAATCTGGAGGGGCCACGAGCTCTTCAACACTTCATGGGTTTGACACCCGCGGAGATGTACAAACTGTTCTTCGGACCGCAAGAGATGCGTCCGAAATTGACCGAGGATGCTGGCCTAAGCTGCAATTGATGGGGTTATGTACCTAGGGTAGGGTCATGGACCTGATCCAAGTAACTTACCCCAGGACATCCTTAGAAGAGGTCGCCTTCCAGTCGACCAACGAGGATTCACTCGACTGTCCTGAAGGACTCGACCACGAAGACTCACTCGACCACCAGGAGGTCAAGAGGCACTCTGCACTGCAACGGCCTGTAATCAAGTAGACTTTATGATAGCAAAGGCACTTTATGTGGGGCGTTACCAGTAACGCCCCAGACTTAACTCACCTTAAACTCTCTCCTACGTGGGCTGGCTGGGGTCCTGGCACACTCTATATAAGCCACCCCCCTCCACAGGCAGAGGGGTTCGGCACCTTGTAATTCATACATTCATAATCCACTCGACCGCCTCCGGGCTCCGAGACGTAGGGCTGTTACTTCTTCCGAGAAGGGCCTAAACTCGTACATCCTATGTGTTTACAACCTCTCCATAGCTAGGACCTTGCCTCTCCATACCTACCCCCCACTCTACTGTCAGGCTTAGAACCACGACAGTTGGCGCCCACCGTGGGGCAGGTGTTTTAGCGATTCTGTGGAGAAGTTGCGATTCTTCCGAGTACTCTCATCATGGTGTCTGCTGGAGTTTTGGTCGAGGGTCAAGAGATCCGTCTCGGCACCCTCACCTTCATCGCCGACGACTCCGCATGGCTCCAGGAGGCTCCACTCGACGTAGACGCGCTCCCCGTCCGCGGTGCGACGCATTTTCGCGCATGTGTCCGCGGCGTTCTGCTACGGCAACCGTCGACCCAGTATCGGTCGGTTCCTCCATCGTCCACCCTCCCGGTCTCCCGCCAGCGCAAGCGCTTGGGCCGGTCGAGGCTTCAGCGATGGGTGAGTCACGCGGTGGCTCGCCAATCGGCCACTACACAAGTTGCGGCAATCGAGCCCAACGAATCTCTCTACGGCTTGTTCGATCAGTCGACTGGCTCCGGAGAGACTGCATCCGAGTGCGGAAGCAGTGATCCAGCGGCGGAAATCTTTATGGTCGACGGGCCCCACAGCCCTCCTGGCTTCGCCCGTGGTGGTGGAGCAGGTGACGGCGGCGACCCTGCACGAGACTACGAAGAGTACCAGCCCGAGCCACTCGACTCTCTGCAAAGAGAAGAGCTTCGCCGCAGGAACGAGGATCCCCTGCGTATTCCCATCGCAGGAGAAACCCCCGAGGCTCGTGCCTTGGAGGAGGCGCGTCTGGCCAATTTGGCCGAGCGCACTCGACTGGAGAACCTTCAGCGAGCACTCGACGAGCGCGCGCGGCAACGAGTTCCCGACACCAGTCGACGTCAACTCTTCCCGCCGACTCAGGTATATCGAACCCCAATTCAGAATTTAGCAGCTGCGACCCGTATAGCAGAGTCCATTCAGCCTTCGCAGTCGGAAGCTGGCAGAGGTTTGCTGCAGATCAGGGATCTGCTCTGGGCAGCAGGAGATCAGAATTCAGCCGTGTCTCAGTCGCGCAACAGAATTCACAGTCGATCTGTCACTGTGAATACGGTTCAGTCGGCTCACAGCCCCAGATCGCCTCCGCGGCGCGAAGGGCGTGAGAATCGGCGAGATCAATATGGCGACAGACTCGACCGAGATGATAGGCGTCGAGTGCCCTATTCCCCTCCGAGGGGTGGGTCTTACGCTCCTCGGCAGCCAGATGATAGGCGTCAGTACAGTACAGGGCGTAGGGTTCCAGTTGACCCCAGAGAGCCAGGCTTCGACGCGCGATCCATTATCGTGCAAGGGTTGGTCGACCGGAACAGAGCCCATCGAGGCGCACTCGACAGAGATGTGCCCACGAGCAGTCGAGTACATGTTTCTGGTCCTGAATGTTTCAGCAGAGCTATCAGAGCCGCAGTTATTCCCCCAAATTTCAGGTTGGCAACAGGAGTCAGCAAGTTCACTGGTGAGTCTAAGCCTGAAACTTGGCTTGAAGACTACCGAGTGGCAGTTCAGATCGGTGGTGGGAACGACGAGGTGGCCATGAAGCATTTGCCCCTCATGTTGGAAGGTTCTGCCAGGGCATGGTTGACTCAATTGCCTCCTAGCAGCATTTACACTTGGGAAGATCTGTCCCGAGTGTTCGTCAGAACGTTCGAAGGGACTTGCAAGCGACCAGCGGGATTGACAGAGTTGCAAGTCTGCGTGCAGAAAACCAATGAGACTCTCAGAGAGTATATTCAGAGGTGGATCACTTTGCACCACACTGTGGAAAATGTCTCTGACCATCAGGCGGTATGCGCCTTCAAAGATGGTGTCAAGAACAGAGAACTGAGTTTGAAATTTGGTCGAACCGGTGACATGACCTTGAGTCGGATGATGGAGATTGCTACCAAGTACGCCAACGGCGAAGAAGAAGACCGACTCCGAAGCGGCAAGCACAAGACGAGTCAGTCGGAAAAAGGAAACACCAGTCGGAAACAGAAGCGGAAGGCTGAACCGGCAGCTCCTGGAGAGGCTCTGGCCGTGACTCAAGGAAAGTTTAAGGGGAAACCAAAAGGATCCTGGAACCCCAAGAAGGTAAAGGATAAAGAAGGGAATGACGTGATGGATATGCCGTGTCATATTCACACGAAGAAAGATGAAGAGGGGAATATCATTTACCCAAAGCACACCACTCGCCAATGTCGACTCCTGATCCAGCAGTTTCAGGGAAAACAGTCTAAGGACAAGGAGAAGGAGCCGGACAAGGCCGAAGACAAAGAGGACAGTGAGGGAGGATATCCGCATATCAACTCCACTCTGATGATCTTCGCAGATGTGGAAAGCAGAAGTCGACTGAAAGTGATTAACCGAGAGGTTAACATGGTTGCCCCAGCAAAGGCAAATTATCTGAAGTGGTCTCAAACACCCATCACATTCGACCAATCTGATCACCCGACTCATATTGCCACCCCTGGGAGGCAAGCTTTGGTGGTCGATCCAGTTGTCGAAGGCACTCGACTGACGAAGGTGCTGATGGACGGTGGGAGTGGGCTGAATCTGTTATATGCAGACACGTTGAAAGGTATGGGCATTCCGATGTCCCGGCTGAGTACTAGTAACATGAGCTTCCATGGAGTCATACCAGGGAAGAAGGCCGAGTCACTCGGCCAGATAGCTTTGGACGTAGTGTTTGGCGATTCAAAGCATTTTCGCAAAGAAAAGTTGACGTTTGAGGTCGTGGATTTTCAAAGTGCATATCATGCCATTTTGGGGAGACCAGCCTATGCACGGTTCATGGCTCGACCATGTTACGTGTACCTCAAATTGAAGATGCCCGGTCCCAAAGGTGTGATCACTGTCACCGGCGATAGGAAAAAGGCGGAGGAGTGCTTTCAGAAGGGCTCCAAGATTGCCGATTCCCAAGTGACAGCGGTCGAGTTCGAAGAATACAAGCAAAACGCAGATCCGAGTGACTTGCTGCGATCCAAGAAGCCCGCCACAGAGTCTGCATTCCAGTCGTCCGGTGAGACGAAGCCTGTTCACATTCACCCGACCGACCCCGAAGCAGCTCCGACCCGCATCTCCACAACACTCGACCCAAAATAGGAAGAAGCGCTCATCCAGTTCCTCCGTGAGAACTGGGACATTTTTGCATGGAAGCCCGCTGACATGCCAGGTGTTCCCAGGGGACTGGCTGAGCATCGCCTAAGAGTCGACTCGTCTGCAAAGCCAGTCAAAGAGCATCTTCGGCGGTCCGCCGTCCAGAAGAGAAAGGCCATCGGTGAAGAAGTGGCTCGACTGTTGGCGGCAGGATTTATCCGAGAGATATACCACTCCGAGTGGCTCGCTAATGTCATCATGGTTCCTAAGAAGGACAAGTCGCTCCGAATGTGCATTGATTTCAAGCACATCAACCGGGCCTGCCCGAAAGATCACTTTCCTCTCCCTCGCATAGATCAAATTGTTGACTCGACCGCGGGATGCGAGAGGTTGTCTTTTTTAGATGCTTACTCCGGGTACCACCAGATCCGTCTGTACGGGCCCGATGAGGTAAAAACAGCTTTCATCACTCCATTCGGGTGCTTCTGCTATATCACCATGCCATTCGGCCTCAAGAATGCCAGAGCCACATTTATGCGAATGATTCAGAAGTGTCTACTCACCCAAATCAGTCGGAATGTGGAAGCTTATATGGATGATATTGTTGTCAAGTCACGAAAAGGTTCCGACCTGCTCGCTGACCTCGCCGAAACATTTGCCAACCTCAGAAGGTATGATATCAAGCTCAATCCATCAAAGTGCACATTTGGAGTTCCTGGTGGCAAGTTACTCGGTTTTCTCGTTTCCGAACGGGGAATCGACGCTAACCCAGAGAAGATTGGCACTATTCTCCGAATGAAACGCCCTGTGCGAGTGCACGATGTCCAGAAGCTTACTGGATGCTTGGCCGCATTAAGTCGATTCATCTCACGACTCGGTGAAAAGGCACTGCCTCTTTACCGACTGATGAAGAAGGCTGACAAGTTCGAGTGGAATCCAGAAGCTGATGCAGCGTTTGCCGAGCTAAAAGCTCTGCTCTCCACCCAGCCGGTGCTTGCTGCTCCAATCAGCAAAGAGCCTCTGTTGCTCTACATCGCAGCCACAGGACAAGTTGTCAGTACTGTGCTAACGGTCGAGCGGGAAGAAGAAGGAAAAGCTCTCAAAGTTCAGCGCCCAGTGTATTATTTGTCTGAAGTCTTGACTCCATCCAAGCAGAGATATCCTCATTATCAGAAGCTTGTGTATGGAATATACATGACCACAAAGAAGGTTGCTCATTATTTCTCTGACCATTCCATCACAGTCGTCAGCGACGCTCCACTATCAGAGATTTTGCACAACAGAGACGCAACTGGTCGAGTGGCCAAATGGGCGATTGAACTTCTTCCCCTTGATATCAAGTTTGAGGCAAAGAAAGCCATTAAGTCCCAGGCGATAGCAGATTTCCTCGCCGAGTGGATTGAACAACAGCAGCCGACTGAAGTTCACTCGGAGCATTGGACCATGTTTTTCGATGGATCTAAGATGTTGAATGGTTCCGGTGCTGGGGTTGTCCTGGTTTCCCCCAGAGGAGATAAGCTCAGATATGTGCTCCAGATTCACTTTGATTCCTCCAACAATGAGGCAGAATATGAGGCCCTCCTATATGGGTTGCGCATGGCCATTTCACTCGGCGTCCGTCGCCTAATGGTCTATGGCGACTCGGATTTAGTGGTCAATCAGGTGATGAAAGAGTGGGACGTGAGAAGCCCAGCCATGACTGGATACTGCAGTGCAGTGAGGAAGCTGGAGAAAAAGTTCCAGGGGTTGGAGCTCCATCATATACCCCGACTGAAAAATCAAGCAGCTGATGATCTAGCAAAGATAGGTTCCAAGAGAGAAGCCATTCCGAGTGGTGTGTTCTTGGAGCATATACACACTCCGTCAGTCAAAGAAGATCCTTTCACCGAAGAAACTCCGCAGCCCAAGGGCGCCACAGATCCGACTGAAGTTGAAATCCCAGCGGTGGTCGACTTGATCATGGAGGTTTTGGTGGTCATTCCCGACTGGACGATTCCGTATGTCGCATATATCTTGAGGAAAGAACTTCCGGAGGATGAGGAAGAGGCTCGACAGATCGTCCGTCGATCTAAGGCCTTTACCGTAATCAAAGGACAATTATACAGAGAAAGCGCGACTGGAGTCGGTCAGAAGTGCATAACACCAGAAGAAGGTCGACTCATCCTCAATGATATTCACTCGGGGACCTGTGGTCATCACGCGTCCTCTCGGACCATCGTGGCCAAAGCATACCGAGCCGGATTTTACTGGCCCAAGGCGAATGAGATGGCAAAAGAGATAGTAGATAAGTGCGAGGGATGTCAGTTCTACTCGAATATGTCGCACAAGCCTGCGTCAGCTTTGAAGACCATCCCGCTCGTCTGGCCTTTTGCAGTTTGGGGGCTGGACATGATCGGTCCTTTGAGAACAGGACGAAGTGGCTTCACGCATTTACTGGTGGCAGTCGACAAGTTCACCAAGTGGATCGAGGCTAAACCAATCAAGAGCCTTGACACCGGTACTGCTGTTAGCTTCATCAGGGAACTAATATTCAGATATGGAGTCCCGCACAACATCATTACGGATAATGGGTCGAACTTTGACTCAGAGGAATTCAGAGCTTTCTGCGACTCCCAGGGCACACGGGTCGACTACGCATCAGTCGCCCATCCGCAGTCGAATGGACAAGCAGAGCGAGCTAATGGACTGATTCTCAAGGGACTGAAGCCTCGACTGATGCGTGATCTCAAACACGCGGCTGGAGCTTGGGTCGACGAACTTCCATCTGTACTCTGGGGACTGCGGACCACGCCTAATCGGTCGACCGAAAGAACTCCATTCTTCTTGGTCTATGGAGCTGAAGCGGTCTTGCCGAGTGATCTTCTCCACAATGCTCCTCGAGTTGAAATATACAACGAAGCAGAAGCTGAACAAGCGCGGCAGGACGCAGTCGACCTTTTAGAGGAAGAAAGGGAGATGGCTCTGATCCGGTCGACCATCTACCAACAAGATCTGCGGCATTTCCACGCCCGAAACGTGAGAGGTCGAGCCTTCCAGGAAGGGGATTTGGTTCTCCGAGTGGATCAGCACAAACCACACAAGCTTGCTCCTTCTTGGGAAGGCCCCTTCATCGTCACCAAGGTTCTCCACAACGGGGCGTACGGTCTTTACAACGTCAAGCATAATATCGACGAGCCCCGAGCTTGGAACGCGGAGCTACTCCGCCCGTTTTACACTTAAGCTTTATCACTCGGATGAGTTGCAATAAAATACTTCTGTAGTTCATGGACCTCAAAATAATAAGCGTCATAGTTCCTCCATAATATCTGTCACTTTTTATTTTTTGTCCAATGAAATTCCCCTCAGTGGTGACTTAGCTGCGAATCCGTTTCGCCTAAGTTTGTAAAAATCCTACCGAGTGGTGAGCCAGACTCCCACTCGAAGGCTTAGCCGCGAATCCGTTTCGCCTAAGTTATCAAAATCCTACCGAGTGGTGAGCCAGACTCCCACTCGGAGGCTTAGCTGCGAATCCGTTTCGCCTAAGTTATAAAAATCCTACCGAGTGAAGAGCAACCCTCTCACTTGGGGGCTTAGCTGCAGTCCAAGCACTCGCCTAAGTTGTGAAAATCCTACCGAGTGGTAAGCCAGCCTTCCACTCGGAGGCTTAGCTGCAGCCTCGTGCTCGCCTAAGTTATAAAAATCCTACCGAGTGAAGAGCAACCCTCTCACTCGGGGGCTTAGCTGCAGTCCAAGCACTCGCCTAAGTTGTGAAAATCCTATCGAGTGGTAAGCCAGCCTTCCACTCGGAGGCTTAGCTGCAGCCTCGTGCTCGCCTAAGTTATAAAAATCCTACCGAG
>NC_057801.1:790230312-790230559 GCF_018294505.1 Triticum aestivum
GTTTCGCCTAAGTTATAAAAATCCTACCGAGTGAAGAGCAACCCTCTCACTCGGGGGCTTAGCTGCAGTCCAAGCACTCGCCTAAGTTGTGAAAATCCTATCGAGTGGTAAGCCAGCCTTCCACTCGGAGGCTTAGCTGCAGCCTCGTGCTCGCCTAAGTTATAAAAATCCTACCGAGTGAAGAGCAACCCTCTCACTCGGGGGCTTAGCTGCAGTCCAAGCACTCGCCTAAGTTGTGAAAATCCTA